>NC_080167.1:68479661-68679661 GCF_950295315.1 Erinaceus europaeus | reverse complement strand
TTCTTTCCTACAGCAAGAATGATGTCAGATTGCAGTGGAGTTGTGAAACCAAAGAAAGACCCAACACTGGCCGCCAGCTATAGACTAATTTCTCTCTTCTCTGTGTGTTACAAACTCCTTGAGAGGCTGCTTCTGTCACGTATTTCTCCTCTTACAGAGAAATTCCTATCACCCGCCCAAGCTGGTTTCCGCCCAGGAAGATCTACCTGCGAAAAAGCCCTGGCCCTCTCAACTTACATTGAAAATGGATTCCAGAAGAATTTAAAGACGGGTGCTGTCTTTGTCGATCTCACAGCAGCCTATGACAGGGTCTGGCACCGTGGTCTCCTAGTCAAGATCTCAAAATGCCTGCCTCCATGGGTGGCCAACACTATATCATTTCTTCTCCAAAACAGAAGATTCCGGGTGCATCTGGGTGACAAGTCTAGCAGATGGAGACTTGTCTCAAGTGGCCTCCCCCAGGGCTCTGTTCTGGCTCCTACACTATTTAATATTTACATCAATGACCTCCCAGAAACTTCTTCAAGGAAGTTCATCTACGCCGATGACATCTGCTGTGCAACTCAGGCATCAAAGTTCGACATCCTCGAGGAAACACTCACGAAAGACATGTCTCTGATATCTGATTACTGTAAAAAATGGCGACTAATCCCTAGCACTGCAAAAACGGTATCATCTGTTTTCCATCTACACCATGCCTCAGCCTCGCGTGAGCTTAATGTGCAGCTTGACGATGTGAGAATCCGGCACGAAGCCCAGCCAGTCTATCTTGGCGTTACTCTCGATCGCACTCTGTCATTTCACGAACATCTCATAAAAACTGCAGCAAAGGTGGGCGCGAGGAATCACATCATTGCCAGACTGGCCAGCTCCTCATGGGGCACGAGCGCTTCCACACTACGATCATCATCTCTGGCATTATGCTATTCCACTGCAGAATACTGTGCCCCAGTATGGTTCCGTAGCCCCCATGTCCACTTGGTCGATTCCAAATTATATTCCTCCATGAGGATAATTTCTGGAACCATCCGTTCCACCCCGGTTCCATGGCTGCCAGTTCTTAGCAACATCGCCCCGCCAGATATTCGTTGGGATTTGGCATCATCTAAGTTCATTTCCCACGTCTACGCTCGACCGGACCTGCCAATATACGTGGATATCTTCGCCCACCCTGTCCAACGCTTGACGTCTCGCCATCCAATCTGGTCCCCTACGCCTACACTGAACTTCTCTGTTCCAGACTCTTGGAAACAGAGTTGGCAGTCAGCTGAGGTAAAGAACAAACACCTCATCACAGACCCCTGCAAGCGTCAACCCGGCTTTGACCTAGCACGTTATGATCGGGCCCTCCTCAATCGCTATCGAACAGGCCATGGCCGGTGCGCCGCTATGTTCCATCGCTGGGGAGCCAGAGACGACCCGAACTGCCCCTGCGGCTCCAGACAGACTATGACCCACATAGTCAATGACTGCCACCTCTCCAGATTCAAAGGAGGTCTCGAAACTTTACATCAGGCTCAACCTGACGCTGTTGACTGGCTACGGAAGAAGGGCAAACGCTAGAAGAAGAAGTGGAGTTGTGGGTATCCACATCTGGCTGGAATTGCAAAGGAGAAAAAATATCTCTCCACCAGGCACATAGATGGTAGGATGGTCACCAGTGGGTGTTGTTGAGCCCGGTGTGGGTTTCCTCCTGCATGTCAGAACGAGCACCAACACAGCATCTTAGATGAATACACCGTTAGCTCACGTTCCGTGGCCCGGGAGTCTGGGTGTGACTTAGCTGGGCCCTTGGCTCAGAATCTCACAAGGCAGCAAGCAATACAAGTAAATCAAAATTAATCTTGCTGTTTTCCTAACGACAGACTCTCATAACCCTTAACCTTTAGAGGAGAAATACGGGAAGTCCAAAGTGGCCAGAGAAGCTCCTTGGCTAAAGCACACAGCACCCAGCCTTTCTCTCCTTGCAAATCCTACACACGTCTGTCTCTCCCTGAACAAGAGGCCTGCCAAAAACTGTTTGGGTCTTTTTCATCTGTAATGACGGTGCCCTTCAATTATTTCTGTAAATGTTTCTACCCTCTGCCAAGAAATCTCACTTCCAACCACAAGATGCAATTATCTCTTCTACCTACAGCCAAATGAGGCCAGCCACTTTATTTTTTTTAATTTTTTTTGTAGGTTTAAACAAATCAATGTTTTATTAGGGCAGTACAGAGGTATGAGACATTATTTTAGGTACTACAAAATAAGCAATTATCAGCGGGAGTTAAGAATATGCTAGATCCATAAAGTCCATGAGTAGTTATCAAAAGTCCAGTCCCATGAGATAAACAATTATCAGCCGAGGTATAGGTTACTCATGGCTGTAGAGAAGTCTTAGTTTACCAACTAGCTGAGTCACACGTGTTTTTTTTCCATTTAATTTATTTTTTATTTTATTGTTTTTAAATAATTTATTTCTTTATTGGGGAATTAATGTTTTACATTCAACAGTAGAGGCCAGCCACTTTAAAAGGGTTTGTTTGTTTGTTATAGTGGAAGACAGAGAAGGAGACCAGGAGACTGCTCAGTTTTGGCTTATGGTGCTGTCTGGGATTGAACCTGGGACCTCTCAGCCTAGGGCATGAAAGTCTGGTGTGTTCCCTTTGTACTGTCTCTCCAGCTTACCACCCACATCCTTAACCTTTTTTTTAAAAAAAATTATGTAGTCTGTGCAGAAGTTCCAAGAAGTAGAATTTTACAGTAGTCTGGGGTTTTGTTTGTCTGTTTTGTTTTTGCTTGCTTGCTTATTTGTTTGTTTGTTTTGATTTGTTCAGCCAAGAAAAGGAGGCAGGGCTAGTGAAAGCTCTTCAGGGAAAATCTGCTCATTTAGGTTGAGACGGGTAGCTTGGGTCTGGGAATCTGAACTTAATCTCGGTAAGCACTGTTTCTATTGGAGGAAAGCAGATGAAGTGCCCTGAACAATCACTTCAAAGAAAGTGGTTATTTCTAAATATATATATATATATATATATATGCATATTTGAGCAATGGCAGAAACAGCTCAGAATGGAGTGGATTTCAGTAGAAAATGTGTTCTTAGATAAGCATGTGCTGATCATCTTGGGTTATCTCGGGGACATTTAGTCTCAGTGACAGAGCCAGAGAGATGGGTCCCAAGGATGTTGATGATGTAATGGAAGAGCCCGCTTCTTCACACTCTGACGGAAGGAAGATGCCATCTGAAACCTCACGGATTTGAATTCAGACAAATGATGGAAATGCAAATATTTGCTCTTTGCCAGACATGACAGTTTTTTTTCTGTCGATTTGCCTGGGATCGCCTGTCATTTACTCAAACATTGATCCAAGTGCTAAATGTGGAAAAACTTGTGTGCATGTTAATATCTATAGTCAGCTGACTATAAAGACAGTAACTGTCAGCATGGTCCCTTTGCTCCTGGGCATCAGCCCAGTCACTTTCAAAGCCAGCAACAAGCAGCTCCTGACAGCTTTCAAGCTGTTGGTCCTCCAACTTAATGTTGAGGGGCTGTCCTTTGCCAAATGCGTTCTTATTGGTCAATTCGTGATACAGCATCAGGCAGATGTTATCTGCCTACAAGAAACACACATAGCAGTTGATGAAGCTGCTCGATTATACGCGGATATCTTCGCCCACCCTGTCTAACGCTTGACATCTCGTCACCCAATCTGGTCCCCTACGCCTACACTGAACTTCTCTGTTCCAAACTCTTGGAAACAGAGTTGGCAGTCAGCTGAGGTCAAGAACAAACACCTCATCACAGACCCCTGCAAGTGTCAACCCGGCTTTGACCTAGCACGTTATGATCGGGCCCTCCTCAATCGCTATCGAACAGGCCATGGCCGGTGCGCCACTATGTTCCATCGCTGGGGAGCCAGAGACGACCCGAACTGCCCCTGCGGCTCCAGACAGACTATGACCCACATAGTCAACGACTGCCACCTCTCCAGATTCAAAGGAGGTCTCGAAACTTTACATCAGGCTCAACCTGATGCTGTTGACTGGCTACGGAAGAAGGGCAAACGCTAGAAGAAGAAGAAGCCCAAAGAACTGGAGGTGGCGGGGGACCAGTTGGTGGTGCACCTGGTTAAGTGCACACATCACAGTGCACAAGGACCCAGGTTCAAACCCCTGGCCCCCACCTGCAGCAGGAAAGCTTCACTAGTGGTGAAGCAGGGCTGGAAGTGTTCTCTGTCTCTATCCAATAAGAAAAAAAAACAACCAGAAGTAGAGAGGGCTAGAGGACATCCAGGGTACACTTACGATGCTATGTGGCTAAAACTTTGAGCTGAACTCAGCTTTTGCCTCAGAAGCTCAACTAATGTTCACTTATTTCAAGGAGACCGATATTTTTATTGTTATGATTATCTGTATTTGTTCTTGCTGTTCCTGGGGCATCGCTACTCCAGGCTGCCTTTTTTAAAATAGAGACAGAGGCAGAGAGTGGAGAAAAGAGACTCCGGAGCAAATATGAATGGGTATGGGTCTGGGATCAGATCTATGTGGTAAACAGTTCATTGTATGCATACACTATTTCCTGCAGGAGCTGAAAGGACCCTGTTGAGAGGTATTGCCTTAATATAGTCACCTGACTTCCCATCACAGAAAGGGAAGCGAGGGGGTCGGGCAATAGCGCAGCGGATTAAGCGCACGTGGTGCAAAGCGCAACGACCAGAGTAAGGATCCTGGTTCGAGCCCCCAGCTCCCCATCTGCAGGGGAGTCGCTTCACAGGTGGTGAAGCAGGTCTGCAGCTGTCTATCTTTCTCTCCCCATCTCTGTCTTCCCCTCCTCTCTCATTTCTCTCTGTCCTATCCAACAATAACGGCATCAATAACAAAGATAATAATAACCACAACAATGGTAAAACAACTAGGGTAACAAAAGGGAAGAAATGGCCTCTAGGAGCAGTGGATTCGTGGTGCAGGCACCAAGCCCTGGCAATCACCCTGGAGGCAAAAAAAAAAAAAAAAATCCTAGTTGGTGAACAGACTGAAATTGATAGAGAGTTAAGACATTTAAAAAGAAAAAAAGAAAGGGAAATGAATCTGGAAAACACACAAGAAGCCAGGCACTGTTTCCTTGATCAGAGAGAAAAGGGAAGTACACTCAGAAGCAGTGATAGGTGTGAGAGTGAGACTTAGAAAGGTAGTGAAGGCAAGAAGGTAGTAAAATGGGCAAAAAATATAGAAAGATGGATAGATATAGATAGACAGTTATAGATATAAAAGTCCACCCATATCTGTGACCTTGGGAGAACCACTGAAGTTTCCAGTGGAGGGAATGGGGACACGGAGCTCTGGTGGTGGGAAAGGTGTGGAATTATACCCTCGTTACCTGACAGTTCTGTAAAGCAATATTAAATCACTAATAAAAAAAAGAGAGAGATTAAAATAATAATGATTTTTTTAAAAGAGAAAGCTTTCATCAGAGAGAAAAAATAGAATCTGTCCAATAAAGAGAAAAAGAAAAGGAGAGACCAGAGCAACAAAGTTTCTTTCAGGGCAGTGGGGGCTGAGTCTCTGGCTGGGTCACACCGGGCAGAGCAGACGCAGCCTTTTCCCTCAGCCCTCTCTCCCTCTTTTCAGAATGGGCCTGGTGCATAACCAATTTATAGCCACCAGCTACTGACTGGAAACTGACTGGAGATAAAATGCAGTTTCTCTGACTCTTGAAGTCTCACTGGGCTTCCCTGCCACCTCCCAGACAGGCTCCTTGTTCAGAAGCCGAGCATTCACCTCCCGCCCTGGAGACCCAGAGACCCACCTCACCCACTCTGTTCAGCAGCCAGCTGGAGGGAAGATGTTCAGTTTTCGGTGACGCCACTGCGTGAGGTCACTGCCCATCTGTGAGAAGAAGCCCTGGCACTTCTCCACAAACATGTTGGGAGCCAGGATGAAAGGCCAGGGTCCGGGGTGACCGACGTGAGGCCCAGGAGAGCTCGGTCCTGGGCACGTGGAGCGGCAGCTCAGGCTGGCATGAGGACTCTCCTGATGGGGAGTGATGGCTTCTTAAATGAAAGATGGACACCAGCTCTGTCAGTCAGGGGTCACCAGAGAAACAGGGTTAAAGAAATTGCTCTGGGGCTGGGGAGACAACATAATGGCTATGCAAATGACTCTCAAGTCTGAGGCTCTGAAATTCCAGAGCTAAGCAGTGCTCTGGAAGAGAAAGAAAGAAAGAAAGAAAGAAAGAAAGAAAGAAAGAGAAAGAAAGGAAGGAAGGGGGAGAGAGAGAGAAAGGAAGGAAGAAGGAAAGAAAGAAAGAAAGAAAGAAAGAAAGAAAGAAAGAAAGGGTAGGGCGGTAGCACAGCAGGTTTAGCAGGTGGCGCAAAGTGCAGGGACTGGCGTAAGGATCCCGGTTCGAGCCCCCGGCTCCCCACCTGCAGGGAGTCACTTTAGTTAGTGAAGCAGGTCTGCAGGTGTCTGTCTTTCTCTCCCCCTCTCTGTCTTCCCCTCCTCTCTCCACTTCTCTCTGTCCTATCCAACAACGACGACATCGATAACAGTAATAGTAACTACAACAATAAAACAACAAGGGCAACAAAAGGGAATAAATAAGTATTTTTTAAAAGAAAGGAAGAAAAGGAGAGAGATGGAGGGTAAGGAAAGCAGGAAGGAGAGAGAGGGGAAGGAAGGAAGGAAGGAAGGAAGGAAGGAAGGAAGGAAGGAAAGAAGACAGGGAGGAAGGCTCTCTCAGGAGGCAACCCATGCTATTGTGTATGTGGAGGGGGTGGAATAGCCAATTGTATAGGACAGGCCAGTGGTCTCGAGGTAGAATTTCTTCTCTGAGAAACCTCAGTTTTGTTTCATTTTTCTCTTAGGGCCTTTCAACCGGGCTTGTGTTTTGCAGCTAGGAGGCTGTGGCAATCCCTTCCTAGAAGCAGCCATGACCATGACGTTACATCTTTTGGGCGCTGGACCAAGCAGAACCTGGCTGCTAAGGACCCCGGCCACGGACCACAGGGCCCCACAGAACCGTGGGGACCCCCCCCCAGGCCCCTGGCACACAGACACAGCCTTGAGGACTAGTTCTGCTGTTTCTACACATTTGCTGTATGAACACGGTGCGTCCCTCTAGGGGCACGCCCTCCTGCCTCATAAATATTCATGACTTTCCCCGAAAACTCCTAAGTGTGTTCATTGATAGCTTATTACATCATCCTCACTGTACTCAGTACCAGACCCCAAATTCCTCTTCTGTGAAGCTTGCCAACATGCTTCCCAGCTTGTTATAAATCACTGTTTGGTTACAGCTGTCCCTGTGGCTCTTTCTTTCTTTCCTTCTTTCTTTTATTATCTTTACTTATTGGATAGAGACAAAAATTGAGAGGGTAGCAGGAGATGGAAAGGGAGAGAGACACCTGCATTTCTGCTGCACCACTTGCTAAGCTTTGCCCCTGCAGGTGGGGACCAGGGGCTTGAATCTGGGTCCTTGTGTGTTGTAATGTGTGCGCTCAACCAGGTGCGCCACTACCCGGCCCCTGTGCCTGTGATTTCTTTAAAAAAGAAAGATTTGTTTATTACTTAGTAAGTAAAAAGAGAGTTTCATGTGAGACAGAGAGAGAAATAAGCTAGAGAATCACTTAACTATGTGCAGCCGCAGAGTACTGACCCGGGAATCCCAGACATGCAAGTTCAGTGCTCTCTTGGTTAACCAGGTGAATTCTGGGAAACGTCTTAAGAACGGAAGCTAAGGGGGCTTCCAGGAGGAAGCAGACATGGGTCAGGTCAGGACTTCCAACCCACCCACCCACCCCCACCCCCAGGTCATCCCTTCAGTCCTCTTCTTACTTCTGGGAGGGGACAGGGCTCTACATCTGATATTTCCATCAGTCAGGTTTCAGTCAGTCTTACCTAGATAAGAAAGCCTCCCTAAAACCCCTGAGCGACCCTAGTGACACAGCCTATGCGAACACCCCAGAGATGGAGGCCCCAGGCCCTGGCCCGGTCCTTGCCTTCAGCATCGCCTGTGTGTACTCTCAAATACTCTCTCATAATAAGCATGTAATTGAGCAAAGCCAAATGGCTTAAGGACTTTCTGTGAGCTCCTCTGGCAAAGCAGTCCAACACCAGGCAGGTGAGTTGGCACCTCAGGGCCTCAGCCAGCAGCTCTGAAGCACAGGGACAGACGACTTGAAGGGGCTGGAGCAGACGTGGCGGAGGGAACCTCCAGAGTCATCGCTGGGGCTTGGTGTCTGCACTGCAAATCCATCGTTTCTGGTGACCATTTTTTCCCTTTTTTTTTTTTTTTGTAAGAGAGAAATTGAGAGACTAGAGAGAGGGAGAGAAAGATACCTGCAGAGAACTGTTTCATTGGTCCCCCTCTCCCACGGTGTTTAGCAGAGCAGAGGTTCGAACGTGGGTCCTTGTGCTTGGAAATAATGTGCACTTAACACCGCCCAACTATATCTATGCCCCTAATCTATGCATTCTCAGTCTTCCTCTATGGCTCCTCCTCGTTTCGTGGTCCTGCCCCCAGACTTGACCAGTGGGCCTGTTGCTTGACTGTTGCTTTATTCTAGTGCAGACTCTGCAAATCTAGCATGCGAGGCTTGAGAAGTCTCCCTCTTCTAGGCTACCCTTGGCCTTCTTCTTCTTCTTCTAGCGTTTGCCCTTCTTCCGTAGCCAGTCAACAGCGTCAGGTTGAGCCTGATGTAAAGTTTCGAGATGCCACAGGACTTGTTTCCAAAGGGGAAAGTTAATTGGGCCACTCCCATTTCAGAAATCTACGAAGGATCCCCATCGTTCTAACGTGACATCTGAAATTCTTCAAGGTCATACCCTGTTCCTTAAAACCAAGTTGCTGGGGTCAGGCGGTGGTGCACTGCGCATGAAAGTGCACATGAAGTGTAAGGATCCCAGTTCAAGCCTCCAGCTCCCCACCTGCAGGAGAGTGGATTCACAAGTGGTGAAGCAGGTTGCAGGTGTCTGTCTTTCTCTCCCCCTCCTTGTCTTCCCCTCCTCTTTCAATTTCTTTCTGTCCTATACAACAACAACAACAACAACAATAAGAGTAACAACAAGTAAAAAAAGATGGCCTCCAGGAGTGGTGGATTCATAGTTTAGGTACCAAGCCCCAGCAATAACCCTGGAAACAAACAAAAAACGGGAGTCGGGCGGTAGTGCAGCAGGTTAAGCACAGGTGGTGCCAAGTGCAAGGACCGGCATAAGGATCCCGGTTTGAGCCCCCGGCTCTCCACTTGCACTTCACAGGCGGTCAAGCAGGTCTGCAGGTGTCTGTCTTTCTCTCCCCCTCTCTGTCTTCCCCTCCTCTCTATTTCTCTCTGTCCTATCCAACAATGATGACAACAATAATAACTGCAACAATAAAAAAACAAGGGCAACAAAAGGGAATAAATAAATATTTTTAAAAACCACATGTTGCTTCATACCTTTTCATCTCACTAATATCATTTTTTTAGGAGTCCCACCTTCTATCACCTGCTATTCAGAACTTTGGTCTTCAATAAAATCTATCTTAAAACCCAGCTCAAATGTCCCCTCTCCTCTGACACTTAGTTGAGTCTCTACTCACATGTATGCTCTCCCTTCTCTGCACTTGGCGAGAACCTCTAGCCAATGTGGCCCCTGCTGGCATTCTAGTGGTTTGCAAACCCAGGTAGCAGACCGACTGAGCACAGGGGTAGTAGGCACTGATAGGCTTTAGTTCTGCCACTAGATTGATTATACCTCACTTCACAAGTGGTGGAGCAGGTGTGCAGGTCTCTCTCTCTCTCTCTCTCTCTCCTCTCTTTCTCTCTATCTCCCCCTCCTCTCTTAATTTCTCTTTGTCCTATGCAAAAAAAAAAAATAGAAAAAATGGCTACAGGAGCAGTGGATTCCTACTGTAGGCACATAGATCCAGCGATAACCCTAGAGGCAAAAAAAAAAAAAAAAAGAAAAGAAAAAAAAAGGAAGGAAGAGAGAAAGACAAGGGGGTCAGGTGGTAGTGCAGAGGGTTAAGAGCACATAGTGTGAAGTGCTAGGACTGGCACAAGAATCCCGGTTCTAGCCCCTGGCTCCCCACCTGCAGGGGGGTCATATCATGTCATGTCATATCATGTCATATCATATCATATCATATATCATATAATATTTATCCACTCATTCAATATCCCCTCCTTCCTTCCTTCCTTCCTTCCTTCCTTCCTTCCTTCTTTCTTTTTTTTTTTCCCTTTTCCTCCTCATTCTCCCTCTTCATCTTCTTTTCTTCACTGGAGTTCTGTGCCTGTATGATCCCACTACTCTCAGTGCACACCCCCCCCCCCCCCCCAGGAATCAGGTAAGAGACAGAGAGGGAGAGTGAACCAGCTCCTGGCCCTCACATTTTCTGTTGTAACTGACTTTGCAGAATATAAGCTTGGGGGCCAGGTGATGATGCACCTAGTTAAGCACACATGTTACAGTGAGCAAGGACCCAGGTTCGAGCCCCCCGTTCCCACCTGAAGGGGGAAGGCTTTGCGAGTAGTGAAGCAGTGTTGCAAGTGTCTCTTGTCTCTCTCTCTCTCCCTCTCTATCAGCCCTTCTCGATTCTGGCTGTCTCTATTCAATAAATAAAGATAATAAAAATAAAAAATATATTTTTTAAAGAGAGAGAGAATATAAACATGGGCACACTCTTACACAGAAACGAGCCCCTTGGTCGCCTTGATACTGCTCTGATTGCTTCTGCAGAGTCCCTGGGTCTCCCACCCCACTTCCCCCACATCCTTCCTGAGCAGGGATGGGCAGGGCAGTTTGCAAACCCTCAAATGCTGCTACTGTAATTGTTGCTTATGCCTAGGAAGGAAAGGCTCTGAGTTGTAATCCTTGGTGTTTCTTGAAACCCAACATTAGAAAAACACCTGTTCTGGGGGTTGGGCGGTAGCACAGCAGGTTAAGTGCACGTAGTGCAAAGCGTAAGGACCGACGTAAGGAACTCAGTTCAAGCCCCCGGCTCCCCACCTGCGGCGGGGGGAGGGGGGGTCACTTCACAAGTGGTGAAGCAGGTCTGCAGGTGTCTGTCTTTCTCTCCCCCTCTGTCTTCCTCTCCTCTCTCCATTTCTCTCTGTCTTATCCAACAATAAAGACATTAATAACAACAATAAATATAACCACAACAACGATAAAACAACAAGGACAACAAAATGGGGAGAGAAGGGCCGCCAGGAGCAGTGGATTCTTAGTGCAGGCATCAAGTCCCAGCAATAAACCTGGAGGCAAAAAGAAAGAAAGAAAGAAAGAAAGAAAGAAAGAAAGAAAGAAAGAAAAGCACCTGTCCTTTGATCAACCCTGCAAAGCCTCATTTTTTCTGAGGCAGCCTGAGAGCACCCCAAGCAAGCCTGCACAAAATGCTTCCCCGGAACTTAAGGTTCTTCCTTGAGCATTACTGACTGCGACCTCGGTAAACTGCACAATAAACTCATAGGGGTCCCCAGAGCTAAAGCCCAAGAAAATGCAGCAGGAAGCTAAACGCACTTTGATGGTGCTCTCAATGGATGGTAATTTCTTGCTTTCGTGCATGCTCCACAAACACAGCTGTCAGAAGCGCACTGTGTAAGTCAGATGCTAATTAAATTAAATTCCCACTAGAATTAAGGCCTTAAAGTATTTTGTCTCATTTCCTTGCTAACAGTGCCTTTCAGTCAAGGCAGCTGGAACCCTGGCACTGCAGGTATGTGGAGGCGATAGCTGCAGGGGAGCTAAGGACCTGCTTTCAGAACTGGAGTGTCAGCGGCGGCCAGAAAACAAATGGTTTTTAGGGGGCTGGGCAGTGGCACACCGGGTTAAGCGCACATAATATGAAGGGCAAGGATCCTGGATCGAGCCCCCCCTGGCTCCCCACCTGCAGAGTGGTTGCTTCACAAGTGGTGAAGCAGGTCTGCAGGTCTCTCTTTCTCTCTCTCTCATACTCTCTCTCTCTTTCTCTCTCTCTCTCTTTCTCTCTCTCTCTCTCTTTCTCTCTCTATCTCCCTCTCCTCTAGTAATTTCTCTCTGTCCTATGCAAAAAAAAAAAAAAAAAGGAAAAAATGGCCACAGGAGCAGTGGATTCATAGTGCAGGCACATAGCTACAACGATAACCCTAGAGGCAAAAAAAAAAAAAAAAAAAGAAGGAAAGAAAGGAAAGAAGGAAGGAGGGAAGGAAGGAAGGAAGGAAGGAAGGAAGAAAAAGAAGAGGGTGGGGTGGTAGTACAGAGGGTTAAGAGCACATAGTGTGAAGTGCTAGGACTGGCACAAGGATCCTGGTTCGAGCCCCCGGCTCCCCACCTGCAGGGGAGTCCCTTCACAGGTGGTGAAGCAGGTCTGCAGGTGTCTATCTTTCTCTCCCCTGTCTTCCCCTCCTCTCTCTATTACTCTCTGTCCTATCCAACAACAATGATATCAATAACAGCAATAATAATAATAACCACAACAAAGATAAAAAATAAAAAAAAAAAGAGCAGCAAAAGGGAAAAAAATAGCCTCCAGGAGTAGTGGATTTGTGGTGCATGCACTGAGCCTTAGCAATAACCCTAGTGGTAAAGAAAAGAAAAAGAAAGAAAGAAAGAAAGAAAGAAAGAAAGAAAGAAAAAAAGGAAAAGAAAAGAAGAAAAGAGAAAAGAAGAAGAAAAAGAAAAAGAGATTTTTTTTGTTCTCCCACCATTACCACCACCAGAACATCTGTAAAGTTAAAAATGAGGGCAGAGGAGAGGAAGCAGAGCTGGGCTGGGGAAGAGAACATCTGGGTCTGTGAGGTACTCAGCAGAAGCTTTTTGCATTTCAGTTTCTTTCCTTTCTCCCCCTCGCTTTTTCCCTTGCCTCCCATCTTTTCGTCTACTGAACATTACTTTAGTGAGTCTAGAAAACCAGGCTTAATATTATGGGTCCTGGGGCCGGGTGGTGGCACACCTGGTTGAGCGCACATGTTACAGTGCACAAAAACCCTGGTTCGAGCCCCTGGTCCCCACCTGCAGGGGGAAAGCTTTGTTGCAGGTTTCTCTCTGCCTCTTGTCCTACCCTCTCAATTTCCGGCTGTCTCTACCCAATAAATAAAGATAATAAAAGTTTTAAAAAAATATATTCTGGGTCATGGAGACACAAAAAAGATACTTCCTATGCTAGTCTTTCTGAAGAAGCAGTTAGTTGAAGCTCTCAGTCTTGAAGCTTTTTTTTTTTTTTTTTTTTTGGAGGGTCTAGTGTTTTATCACTCCAAACAGCAACATTCACATTTTCACTTAACTTTAGGTATTTAGGCGATGACAACTGTCCTGTCCCTGTCCATTTCAATGTTTTATTTCCCTAATAAAAAGATGCAGCTAGAAAGGGGTCAGGACTCACTATGTTGAGAAATTGATCCAATGAATCTCAAACATCATTTTCTCAATGCAGTGACATTTATAGAAATGAAATACTAGACAGAAGGTGATAAAATTACATCATTTCAAGAAACTTTTGTTTCAGTTGATGGAAGTATGTATACTTGTGGGAAATGGTGCAAAACACACTCTGACTATTCCTTAGAACAAGGACTAAGACACCAAGAGTCATCAGCAAAGCAGAAGTTTTACATATATATATGTGTGTGTGTGTATGTATATACATATATGCATGCATATACATATATGTGTATATATACACATGTATATATATGGGTGCAAGGGTATAAACCAGCACGCACACCAAAGGCAATCTTCAGGGCCTTTTTATACGTTACTGGACATGGGAACAACCTGTCCTCTTCCCCTTTGGTGAGAGGGAATTGGCTCACAATCTAGCCAAGTTCAGGAAAAGGGGGTGGGGGACTATAGTGGGACAGGAAGTGCCAGGTAGGGGATTCTGGCCAGGACAATGTGACTATACTGGGAAAGACAGGTTGAGGAAGGGGCTTTTGGCCAGGAAGTCTGGGTTTACAATGTGTCTATAATGGGAAAGGGAGACTTAGGAAGGGGCTGGGAAGTCTAAGATCATTTTGAAGAAAAACAAGGTGTGGTTGTCGTCACGTAGACACGTAAAAGTCAGGGGTCTGCAGTCAGACTGGACTGACAGACATCAATGAAAAGGCTACAACCAACTAGGCTATTTCTCACAATACTGAATCTCCACGAGGCATATTGGGCTGTCAGCAAAGTCCTGAGGTATTTTTCTTTTGTTTTATATATATATATTTTATATTTATTTTATTTATTTATTCCCTTTTGTTGCCCTTGTTTTTTTATTGCTGTAGTTATTATTGTTGTTGTCGTTGTTGGATAGGACAGAGAGAAATGGAGAGAGGGAGGGGAAGACAGAGAGGAGGAGAGAAAGACACCTGCAGACCTGCTTTACCGCCTGTGAAGCGACTCCCCTGCAGGTGGGGAGCCGGGGGCTCAAACCGGGATCCTTATGCCGGTCCTTGTGCTTTGCGCCACCTGCGCTTAGCCCGCTGCACTACAGCCCGACTCCCCTGAGGTATTTTTCTATGCAAGGCAGGACCGTGACTTTGTCAACAACACAACTTTTTTTTTTTTTTCTGTAGGTCCAGGTTAAAAAGTTGAAAGAATAGCCCAAAAAAATTTTTTTTGAAAAACAATGATTGTATTTTGTTGCACTTTAATGAATGATGTTTCCCCCCCAGTGAGGATATTAGGACAGAGTTGTGTGTAAAAAGATCCTGCTGAGGGAGCCGGGCAGTGACGCCCCAGGTTGAGCACACACATTCCAGTGCTCGAGGACCCAGGTTCAAGCTCCCCGTCCCCACCTGCAGGGAGAAACTTCCCAAGTGGTGAAGCAGTGCTGCAGGTGTCTTTCTGTCTTTCTCCCTCTGTATTTTCTCCTCCCCTCTCAAGTTCTGTCTCTCTCTAGGGCTGCAGGTGTCTCTCTGTCTCTCTCCTCTGTATCCCCCTTTCCTCTCAAGTTCTGTCTCTATCCAATAGTGAGTAAGTAAAAAATATTAAACAGAAGGAAGAGGAGGAGGGCATGAATAAGAAGGAGAAAGAGAGGAGGAGAAGAAGGAGGAGGGGGGAGGAGGAGGAGGTGGAGATGGTCTTGTTTCGGGGAGGGGCATTGGCTGTATCTCTTTAGGGAACTGCCAAGGTGTGCCCACAGATAGACAGATGGTAAAATATAAGTAGACTGAAAAGTTTCAGATAGGACTGGGTTCTTTTCTGAGTAATCACTGCTCTGAGCTGTCCACACCACACTCCAGTTGTTGAAGCTTCGAGTGTACTCTCAGACACACACCTTCCCTTCACTCTTTTTTTTAAATTTTTTACCAGAGCACTGCTCAGCTCTGGCTTACGGTGGTGCAGGGGACTGAACCTGGGACTTTGGAGCCTCAGGCACGAGAGTCTCTTTGCATCACCATTATGCTATCTACCCTCCGCTCCCCTTCACTCTTGATGCCCACCCATGTGTCATTGAGCACAGTCACTCGTTATAAATAGTTTCTCTCCCTACCTCTCCAAAGACACCGTCTGTGTATTGCTTAGGCCCCGGTGCAATCATCTGAAAATAGCATTTTATAGCTCTCTGGTGTGAAGAACACAGTGGCAACAGCTGACAGAGTCCCGCTATAAATTATTTAAGGGCCCCACACATCACGAGTGCATGGTGTGAAATTCAATGGGTAGACTGGAAATCAAACTCCCAAGGAAGACAAAGCAGAGAGGACGATACTCTCCTCGTGCTTGTGATCTTTTCAAGCTGAATGCCGACTGGATTGTTTGTGTCTGCCATTTCTCAACCCAGGAAGGCAACAGAATCTTGCACGGGGTGCAAAGCAAGGCCTTGGCTTTTCAGTGTGTGTGTCGTTGGATCATGAAGGGAGAAATGGTATCTCTTGCAGCCCCAGAGCAGCTTTAAGATGCCATGTGCTCCGGGCACTGCTGCTAGGAACAGTACCCCCCTCCCTCCCCCGTCCTGCAGACACTCATGGGGCATGCTGGTTCCCAAGCCAGTTCACTTCTCCAGGTTTTTTATCTTCTTTCCATTTCTGCTCTTGAAACATAGGTCTCACTTTATACCCAGCTTTGCAAGGATTTTGAAGTGTTTTCTATTCTAGGTGATCAGCCTCCCGCCATCCACTCACTGCATCCTCAACAGAAGTCCACACAGTCACTGGGCTTGAGTGGAGTCTGTTGGGAGGGATCATTCCTGGTAACAGACAATGTTTCCATTCATTCAGAGTCAAGTGAACTAACTCATTTGCATACAGGGATAGAGTTGGAGACATAGTGCTTAAAATAGGACCCTTGGGGGTGGGGCATAGATAGCATATGGTTATGCAAGGAGACTTTCAGGCCTGAGGCTCCAAAGTCCCAGGTTCAATCCCCTGCACTGGAAAAAAAAAATTAAAAATAAGATACTTTGTTTGGTGTATTGACCAAAGTAAAAGACTCTGGGGTGGGTATGTGGGTAGGAGGAGGGCTCACTCAGGTCCTGGAACATGATGGCCGAGGAGGACCTAGTGAGGGTTGAATTGTTATGTGGAAAACTGGGAAATGGTATGCATGTACAAACTATAGTATTTTACTGTCGACTGTAAACCATTAATTCCCCAGTAAAGAAATTTAAAAAAATAAAATGGGATATTTGGTGTATGACTGGCAAGGAAGGACTTTTTGACTGTCTCTGAAATAGGTCATAAAACTAAAGACTCCACAGCGCTGGTATGTCACAGGACCTGGGAGGAAACCTGGAGTCTGGGAACCGGAGAGTGTCAGGTGCTCAAGAGCCTTTTATGCCCTTCTCGTGCCAACTTTTGACTAAATACAATAAAATAAAACACAGTAAAGTTGAAAGAATACCACAGTCAATGTCTACAGAGCTTTTGTCTATCTTGATTTGTCAGTTGTTTCGATTTTGATATATTGTCATATATATTTAGAGAGACAGAGAGTTTGTATAATGTATACATCACTTAATACGTATCATACAGTAATTTTTATATGTTTTTAGCACATTAGGTAAGGATGTGTGCTAACAATAAGATCATCTGTAAGAAAGCACCTGTCTGGCACTCTGGTACCCATCCTGCTGATTCTGCCTCGGAGGAGATAGGATGAGTAATAGGCAGGCAGTGGGAGAGAGGTGAGAAATCTCCCTTTGAAAGAAGGGTATATGGGTCCAGGTGATGGCACTCCTGGCTGAGCACTCCTGTTACAATATACAAGAACCCAGGCTCAAGCTTCTGGTCCCCACATGCAGAAAGGGACGCTTCATGGGCAATAGAGCAGTGATGACGGTGTCTTTCTATAATTTTTTAAAATATTTTTTTCTTTATTTATCATTAGTTAGACAGAAATTGAGAAGGGAGGGGGGAGATAGAGAGGGAGAGAGAAAGAGAGACACCTGCAGACCTGCTTCACCACTAGTGAAGCTTTCTCCTGCGGGTGGGGAGCCGGGGCTTAAACCTGGGTACTTGTGTACTGTAGTGTGTGCGCTTAACCAGATCCACCACTGCCTGACCCTCTGATGGTGTTATTCTTTTTCTCTCCCTCTCTATCTCCCCTTCTCCTCTCAAATCCTCTCTGTCTCCATCCAATAAATAACAAACATATATATATATATATATACCTATCTTGCTCACTAATGAATAAATCTTTAAAAACATTTTTTAAAAAGGAAGGAAGTTGAGCGTGAGGTGTGGCTGGAAAGCATGGCCAGTATGGGAGCATTGAGATATTCCTGGGGGTCGGACTGAGGAATCTGAATGTGTCCTTTACAGCTCATGGAATAGTGGACAGAGCAGACAGAATCCCATCAAGAAGTCCTCAACTCAATTCCAGTCCAATCTGAATATCTTCTTCTCCTCCTCCTCCTCCTCCTCCTCCTCCTCCTCCTCCTTCTTTTCTTTTGGCTCTTTTCCGTTTATTGCATGAAGAAGTAACACTAGTCCAAGTTAAAAGCAGACCCCAAATGGTTATATTATACAAGCTGTAATGTCTTTAAACTTGTGACAAGGGACAGAAGGGCAATTGTACTCATTGCAAGGAAATCCTCACTTAAGCTTCAGTGAGCCGAAAGCACTTAAAACCCATGAACCAGGGGTCGGGCGGTGGTGCAGTGGGTTAAGCGCACGTGGCGCAAAGTGCAGGGACTGACGTAGGGACCCGGGTTCGAGCCCCCAGTTCCCCACCTGCAGGGGAGTCGCTTCACAGGCGGTGAAGCAGGTCTGCAGGTGTCTGTCTTTCTCTCCCCCTCTCTGTCTTCCCCTCCTCTCTCCATTTCTCTCTGTCCTATCCAATGGCGAACAACATCAACAATGGTAATAATGATAACCACAACGAGGCTACAACAACAAGGGCAACAAAAGGGGGAAAAGGTGGCCTCCAGGAGCGGTGGATTCATGGTGCAGGCACCGAGCCCACCTATAACCCTGGAGGGAAAAAAAAAACAAAAAAACAAGTACCTTCAGCTGGTCGTCCTTAGCCAGTCCAATCCCGACAAGGAACTGACATGTGTTCTTGCACTAGTCCCCCCAGAGCTGAATTTCTTCTCCATATTCTGGATGCTTAATTACAGTAGCATTGCAGGCACATGTATTCTTAAACACCTTCACTAGTTTCTTTTTATCGTGATCATCAGTGATCTGTTGGACAGTAGTAAGGGTCCTCCTGCTGTTTCTCTGTTGAATTCTTACATGGATATAATCCTCAGTGCCAGCAGGAAGCCGGTCATCACCCCTTACTTGCATCAGCAAAGAGGTCTTTCTTTTTCTTTTTTTTTTAATCTTTATTTATTTATTCCCTGTTGTTGCCCTTGTTGTTTTATTGTTATAGTTATTATTGTTGTTGTTGCTGATGTCGTCGTTGTTGGATAGGACAGAGAGAAATGGAGAGAGGAGGGGAAGACAGAGAGGGGGAGAGAAAGACAGTGACTCCCCTGCAGGTGGGGAGCCGGGGGGGCTCGAACTGGGATCCTCACACTGGTCCTAGCAAAGGAGTCTTAAGAGTGGAGGTTTTGGATAGTGGGCATAAGATATGATTCCTTTTCCTCGGTGGAAAAGGCCTGCGGGGAGGCGGGGGAGGGCAGAGCGTGGGGAAGTGAGGGGGGGTTGAGGGGAGAGGCTGCTGAGTCCTTGGCGGCAGCTCAGTGAGCCCAATCTGAATATCTTCTTCTTTTTTTAAAAAAAAAAAGATTTTATTTATTTATTAATGAGAAACATAGGAGGAGAGAGAAAGAACCAGACAGACATCACTCTGGCACATATGCTGCCGGGGATTAAACTCAGGACCTCATGCTTGAGAGTTCAATGCTTTATCCACTGAGCCACCTCCTGGACCACTCTGAATATCTTCTTAAGGGAAGATTTAGTTGTAACAGATTACATCTATAACTAACGTTTAAGATGACTATGGAGAGGGTAGCCATCATGGCTGCCTTGACAGCCCTTGCAAAAACCCAGGATGTCCATAAAGAGGACCAGAACGTCACCACACACCAGCTGAGCTGTGTCCCCAAGGTTAAGAGTGCCCGGCAGAAAACCAGAGGCACCAACCAAAGAGTACAGCAGATCCAAAGGGCAGGATGCCCAAGGCTGGCTGTGGGAACAAGAAGAAAATGAAGCAGTGGGCCCAGGCTTAGTTGCTGGTGTACAACGCAAAGCTCGAAGTGTTGCTGAAAGTTCTGAGCTGAGATGACTTGCAGTCTTCTTCCAAGGACCTCAGAGCCGCTGTGGAAAGAACAGCCAACTGGCCATGAGAGACACCATCCCTGTGTCAGTCTGCGCTGAGAAGAGACTGAACAGTGTTTGTGTCTTGTGCTGCGTTATGTATATGTCAATGCACAACATAAATAAATGGTTTTAAAAGGGAGGGGGGTAGATAGCATAATGGTTATGCACAGGTCAGGTGACGAGTCTTTATTCCATCTAGCACTGTGAAAAGAGCCTGGCTGTTTGGGATCGTATATTAGGGAGAGGTCATTCGCTGAAGCCCAGTCGGCTAAGATAGAGCCGTCAGCATGAGTGGAGGAATATCCCCAGTCTTGGTGATGACTATTAAATTCTCCAACGTAAACGGCTGGGTGATTCGGGCTAGGCAGGACCTCACTATCCCATGAGGCACTGGGAGGCTTACATACGTTGACGAGCTGAATAGTTCCAATAGTAATGGAGTCGTAGAAGGTCGAAGAGGCCGTATGGTAAACGTCCGCAAGATACGATTTAGCGTAGATGGCTCAGCCGTGTTTAGGATGGAGATTATAGCATATTAAATCGAATCCACTGATGGTGAATCGAGCAGCTTCATCGACTGCTATCTGTGTTTCTTGTAGGCAAATGACATCTGCCTGATGCTGTATCGCCAATTGACCAATAAGAACGCATTTGGCAAAGGACAGCCCCTCAATATTAAGCTGCAGGACTTGAAGAGCAGGACCAACAGCTTGAAAGCATCAGGAGCTGCTTGTTGCTGGCTTTGAAAGTGACTGGGATCCACGTGGATTCAGTCAGCTAGGAAGGATCGTCAGTTTCCCCAATGAATGGGTACTCACGAGATGCACACGGGAAGGTCGATCCAATGCATCTGTAAAAAATGGCGACTAATTCCTAGCACTGCTAAAACGGTATCATCTGTTTTCCATCTACACCATGCCTCGGCCTCACGTGAGCTTAATGTGCAGCTTGGCGATACGAGAATCCGGCATGAAACCCAGCCAGTCTATCTTGGCATTACTCTCGATCGCACCCTGTCATTTCACGAACATCTCATAAAAACTGCAGCAAAGGTGGGCTCAAGGAATAACATCATTGCCAGACTGGCCAGCTCCTCATGGGGCGCGAGCGCTTCCACACTACGATCATCATCTCTGGCATTATGCTATTCCACTGCAGAATACTGTGCCCCAGTATGTTTCCGTAGCCCCCATGTCCACTTGGTCGATTCCAAATTATATTCCTCCATGAGGATAATTTCTGGAACCATCTGTTCCACCCCGCTTCCATGGCTGCCAGTTCTTAGCAACATTGCCCCGCCAGATATTCGTCGGGATGCGGCATCATCTAAGTTCATTTCCCACGTCTACACTCGACCGGACCTACCAATATACGCGGATATCTTCGTCCACCCTGTTCAACGCTTGACGTCTCGCCATCCAATCTGGTCCCCTACGCCTACACTGAACTTCTCTGTTCCAGTCTCTTGGAAACAGAGCTGGCAGTCAGCTGAGGTAAAGAACAAACACCTCATCACAGACCCCTGCAAGCGTCAACCCGGCTTTGACCTAGCACGTTATGATCGGGCCCTCCTCAATCGCTATCGAACAGGCCATGGCCGGTGCGCCGCTATGTTCCATCGCTGGGGAGCCAGAGACGACCCGAACTGCCCCTGCGGCTCCAGACAGACTATGACCCACATAGTCAACGACTGCCACCTCTCCAGATTCAAAGGAGGTCTCGAAACTTGACATCAGGCTCAACCTGACGCTGTTGACTGGCTATGGAAGAAGGGCAAACGCTAGAAGAAGAAGGAAGTTCTGATGCTGTAAAAAGCCTTCCTGAGAAATTCACTGGGACAGCTCATGTGATTATTGTGAGTGGCCACTAGGTGTTGCTCTCTGTTAAGATAACTTATCCTTAGCCCGGAATGTTTAAGTATCTTTGTAGAAGCCTTGAGATTATGTTTCCTCCACTGATTTTGAGAATGGCCTTTTGTGTTTCCCATGATCATAATTCTAGTGAGATATCAGAAGGTTAAGGAAGGCTGAATGTCCTCAGATTAGACCTTTCCTTCTTTTCATTCCCTTAAGACAGGTCTATCTCACTCAGTGCGTGTAAAACAAATCACAGCCCCTAGCCCATCCTTTCAATGATTTGTTGTTGTTGTTGTTGCTGGGTATTATTTGTGGATCAGGCCTCAGATGAGGAAGTGCTTATAAGAGTGAATAAAAGACATAGATTTTTCTCTCTGTCTTGGACCACAGACAGCAGTTTCAACTTTCTGTTGGGAAGTGAACTGAACAAGCTCATTTTTGTTTGTTTGTTTGTTTGTTTATATATACTTTTTATTTTCTATTGTTAATTATTTAGTGCATGCTATTTTTACTCTGGCTGCCCTGGTCATCTAAAGCATTTAGACATGAGATCATTTGGAGAGAAAGGTTGCCGGTCTTTGTGCTGGAGCCAGAAAGGAGAATGCATCTCTCTTGTGGTTCTGACACAACATCTGAAACATCCTATTCTGTCTCATCGCCATGGTTCTGTTCGCATCATTTTCTTTATTCAGTAAACTCTCCCCCTCTCTACTCAGCTTTCATGACCAGGGTTTTGAAGTGTTAACAGACTGAAATCTAGACACACTTTGGATTAAATGCGTCATCAGAGTCTCTCTCCACCATGCTACTAGGTGGAACTTTAAGATAAGAACTTTAAGATCTAGAAAGTACAGGCCAGCTGGTGGCTCACCTGGTTAGGCACACACATTACAGTGCACAAGGATCCAGGGCCAAGTACCTGGTCCCCACCTGTGGAGGGGAAGCTTTGCGAGTATTAAAGCTGGCCTACAGTTGCCTCTCTGTCTTTCTCCCTCCCCCTTCCCCTCTCAATTGCTCTCTGTCTCTATCCACTCATAAATAAATAAAAGTATTTGAGATCCAGAAAGTGGTTGGTGTCAGAGAGTTACCTTGGAAGTTTAACTTCTAGAGACTGAAAACTTATCTAGTTTAACTTTTTTCTCCCATCCTTAAGGAGTCTGTCTCCTATTTCTGAAACCTGTTTTCTTTTTTCTTTTCTATCACTTTTGCTTGAATCTTTCCTTGAAACCTAGGCTCCACCTTAAACCTTTGAATAGAGTGTTTTCCCTGTTCCAGAGAAAAGTTCCAGAATTTTCCCTACCTAAAGTCATCTTGGCCTTAATTTTCTCCCTTTCTATCTTTTAACTAAGCTTTATTTATTTTTACTTTTAATAGTTTATTTAGTATGTAATTACTGTAGAACAGCAAAAAGGATTGTTGTCCCAAGAATTAAGTCTTAATTTTAAAAGGATAATTAAGCTATTTTTAAAAAGAGCCTTAGTAACACAAGCATTGCAATTATGGAATTCAATAGAAAAGTTTTACCCCCCCCAATCCTATGATTTTGTTAATGTCTCCTTTCTTAAATAAGTAAATTAATTTTAAAAAAAGAAAAAAGAAAAGGAGCTATCTACTTATGCTCTGTCGAGCTGTTCATATAACCAGCTGTGTCCATATAAAGCTAATAGGGAACTCTGTACTCATTAATTCAGTGAAATTTTATGCCACCGTGAAAAAAGAATGAACTACAGTTATACCCAACAATTTCAATGAATCTCACAGACATACTGCGTGGGACTATGTGAAACCTTGGTAGAGCTTAGGGAAGCTCTCCCATCCTTTCCCACCACCAAAGTTCTGTGACCTCATTCCCTCCATTAGAAACTGCAGTAATTCTCCCAAGGTCACTTCTTCTTCTAGCGTTTGCCCTTCTTCCGTAGCCAGTCAACAGCGTCAAGGTCACTGATATGGGTTGAATACTATTTCTATTTCTCTCTCTCTCTTTCTATATATATATTTGCCCATATTTTCTATGGTCCTGCCTTCATTTCCTTTCTAAGTCACACCTATACCTATTGCTACTTCTGAGTGTTTATTTTATTTTTCCTCTTCTCTCTCTGGGTCTTGATGCAGTTGGGGTTCAGAGACCCAGAGACCTCTGGGCATCTTCCCCTAACATTTCTCCCGTGCTGGGAGTATGGATCAAAATTCTTTTGGTGGGGGTACAGAAGGTTGAAAGGCTGGCTTCTATAATTGCTTCTCTGCTGGACATGGACAGTGGCAGGTAGACCCAGACCCCCCAGACTGCTTCTATCTTTCTCTAGTGGGGTAGCACTCTGGAGAGGTGAGGTTCCAGGACATATTGGTGAGGTCGTCTGCCCAGAGAGGTCAAGATGGAATCATAGTAGCATCTGGAACTTGGTGGCCAAAAGGTGGTATAATCTAAACCAGGAAATTTTGTTTAATAAGCAGGAACAAATAAGTAGGGATAGAGCAGATGAAAATAGCGTTCTTTGGGTGAAAAGAAGCTAGAAAGTCTATTTTCGGTATGTTCTTAAGGGTCCATGACTTTAGTAATTTTTTTCCTTGAGCTTGATAGCTAATATGTAGGTGGGCTGAAAACAGTTCTAGGAAAATGCTGTCTGAGTTGAGAGCTGGACTAGAAAGCTGGATGAGGTCAGGAAGTAGCTCCCAAACTTGAAGAGGGCATAGAAATACGACTAACTGTTAACCCCATCAATCTGACCTGGGGCCCATATATATTCATTTTCATATATATATATATATATATATATATATATATATATATACACACATATTTTTCCCCTGTTGGTGCCCTTGTTGTTTTTTTTATTGCTGTAGTTCTTATTGTTGTTGTTATTGATGTTGTTGTTAGGACAGAGAGAAATGGAGAGAGGAGGGGAAGACAGAGAGGGGGAGAGAAAGATAGACACACCTGCAGACCTGCTTAACTGCCTGTGAAGCAACTCCCCTGCAGGTGGGGAGTCGGGGGCTCAAACCGGGATCCTTACGCTAGTCCTTGCACTCTGCACAACGTGTGTTTAACCCACTGCGCTACCGCCCGACTCCTGGGCCCATGCATATTCATATTTAGCACAGGAGCGTGTGTAGCCTCTGAATCCCTGTCAGCCTGAGCTCTCAGTCCAGGGTCACATTCTAGGCTATGCTCACGTCAGGACCAGTCTTCCTCAAGTGGCAGAGTAGAATGCCCTAGCCACCTTTCAGAGAGTGGGGCAGTCCCTACCACTGCTCCTTTAAATTGAGGACAAAGTCCTGGAGAGGCCCACAAGAGGTTTTGTGATGCCATTCCTTATGGAAGTGACCAGTGAGGGTGGCAAGAGGGATCTGTTAGAGGTCTGGACACATCACGTCTATGTTGAAATCCCAGGATTCCCTGACTAGAGCCCCAGATGATGGGGTGGCCTGGTATTGGCCAAAACGGCCATCATCAGGTGAGGCAGCCTTGACACTATTCTAACCCATCATTGCCAGAGTCTTGCTCCTTCACCCAGAAACTGGAGCAACCCCAGACCTCCATCCGTCCCTGCGTCCCCAGGGTACCAGCCTACTCATTCATCCTGCCTCCTACTTCAGATGAGACTGATGCTGCAGACAGGACCCGGTCTCCATCTAGCTCCAGAGTGAGGAGGCCACACAGCTGCGTGCCCCACCGTGTGTCACATGATGCTGCCTGAGCTTCAGTCTCTTTTTTCAGTTCTCTAAGAAAAATGCCTACATGCTCTGAAGTGTTAATTGACAACTGCACTCTTTTTTTTTTTCCTGACTGTAAAATTTCTTTCTATTTATTCCTCTCCACCTCCTTTCTTTTTACTGAAGAATTTTCAGACGCACAGCAACTTAAATAGGGGTCTTGAGATTAACGCTAAGCATTTTCACAAAGATTTTGAGACGACATTTTTAAGTGCTAGGTTCCTTATAGTTCTATTTCTGTCAATGAATGTTCCTATTAAGTGACAAACTGTACTGCAGCAGCCACTGTTGAAGTAACAGTCATAGTTAAATAGTAATTATAATCTGAGGGTTTGAAGGGCACCATCCTGTCCTTCATGTCTCAAAACTTGCTGCGCAGGAGAGTGATTATAAACCAGTTACACTTTTTCTTTTTTTTCCCTCCAGCGTTATTGCTGGGCTTGGTGCCTGCACCATGAATCTACTGCTCCTGGAGGCCATTTTACCCCCTTTTGTTGCCCTTGTTGTTGTAGCCTTGTTGTGATCATTATTGTTGTTATTGATGTCATTAGTTGTTGGATAGGGCAGAGAGAAATGGAGAGAGGAGGGGAAGACAGAGAAGGGGAGAGAAAGACAGACACCTGCAGACCTGCTTCACTGCTTGTGAAGCAACTCCTCTGCACGTGGGGAGCTGGGGGCTCGAACCGGGATCCTTATGCCTGTCCTTGTGCTTTGCGCCACGTGCGCTTAACCCTCTGTGCTACCGCCCGACCCCAACCAGTTATACTTCTACAACCCGGGTCATTACACAATCCCACTCTGCAACTCGTGACAGGACATACCTTTAAGAGATCACACAAATGACACTTAGCTTTCTTTCTTATCTGGACCCTATCTCCTGGTCCCTCGTCTTAAAAAGAGTTATGATGTGGAGAGTCTGAGCATGGAGAAAGAAGTATAAATTATACATGCGACTTTTTCAAAAGAAAGGACTAATTCAAATTATGTTTGGATAATAAGAGCCCTAGGCAAAAATAAAAATAAACAGAGCCGTAGGCAAAAATATGTAGATGGCTGGCATCCCTCTAGTGAAAATAAATGAGACTTCAGTGCTCACTCTGTGGGCCTTGAAAAGAGCCCCCAGATGAGCAGATGTTTAAGGTTCCTGGGTTTCTGAACTGAAGACCAGGCTCACACACTTTCCTCTCTAAGGGATAAACTGTGCTGAACCACCATGCATTTCAAAACCTTTGATACTGAGTCAAATGACACTACATAGTGAAAATTTGTTTAGAGAAAGATTCATGGACCCCAAGTCACAGGACTGTCCTTGAGCATACTGAAATTGTATTTTAAATGTGTACACACACACACGCACACGCACACACACAAAGAATTTTATCTCCCCTAGGGAGATAGGTGTATGTACATTTTTTTAAAACCATGTTCTTTAAAACAGAGTTAAGAATCACTGACCTGGAGGTAGGTGGTAGCTCACTGGGTTAATCGCACATAGTACTAAACACAAGGACTGACACAAGGATCCCGGTTCAAGCCTCAAGCTCTCCACCTGCAGTGGGGGTTGCTTCAAAAGCAGTGAAGCAGGTCTGTAAGTATCTCTCTTTCTCTCTCCCTATCTATCTTCCCCCTCCTCCTCTCCCTTCTCAGTTTCTCTTTGTCCTTTTCAACAAAAATGAGAGAAAAGAAAGAAAGAAAGAAAGAAAGAAAGAAAGAAAGAAAGGAAGGAAGGAAGGAAGGAAGGAAGGAAGGATGGAAGAAAAAAGGCCTCCAGGAGCCAGGAGCAGTGGATTCGTAGTGTAGACACTGAACCCAGCAATAACCTTGGAGGAAAAATACAAAAAAAAAAAAAAAAAAAAAATCACTGACCTCTGGGTAAGATTCTGAAAACAGAATCAAAACCAAAGAGCCCAGAACCAAACCTAATGCTGGCACAAACCAATGTTGGCAATGGGTGGAGGGAACAGGGGCATTGCAGCACTGCACTACATCATAACTGTCCTGGACCTGAGAACACCATTGGGCTCTGGAAGACGGCATCTATTTATTACAAATACTCGGAGATGAATTTCCTAGCACTGATTTTTCTCAATCAGTCCTGCACACATCCTTGAGGCCAAGACTCAATGATTTAGAGGGAATGTCTGCTAGGGACAGTAGGGGTCATATATTTTGGTGAGCAAACAGAGGGAGGGGGCAGGGGAAGGGTGGGACCCTCGACTGCAGGAGTTCAAGCCTTAGACAAGGACAAAGCCACTGTGGAGACTGAGCAGCTCAGGTCTACTGAGTTTGTGGTTGGGCAGAAGTCATTCTTTTCTGAAGAAGCTCAGCAGACTCCGGTCAGCACTTAGGCTGCATGGTGACTGTACAGGACGGGGGTGGGTGGGCACACAGCATCTGTTCCCCCCATTCTGAAGGTCCGCCATGCAGTTTTTTTCTCAGCAAAGAATTGAGGAGAGAGCATAATAATCCAGGTAAAATAAACTTTATTGAGAACAAAACATGTTTGAGAACAAAGCATGGGACAGAGAGAGAGGAGAAAAATAAATAAACTTACAATGTGGTGGGCACCGGAAAGAGAGCAAGCCCCCTCAGACTCTCAGTTTTAAACCCCCGGCCCCACCTGCACCTGCCCCCTTGCAGCTGGGGACAGGGGCCTTGTATGCGGGTCCTAGTGCATTGTAACGTGGGCTCAGCCAGGTGCACCACTATCCAACTCCCTTTTCTTGAAGTTTTCTTAGTAATTGTTTTTTAATAATTACTTTTGATTTGGGGCCAGGTGGCGGTGCACCTGGTTAAACCTACACATACAATGTGAAAGGATCCAGATTCAAGCCCCCGGTCCCTACCTGCAGGGGGAAAGCTTCACAAGTGGTGAAGCAGGGCTGCAGGTGTCTCTCTGTCTCTTTCCCTCTATCTCCTACACTCCTCTCAATTTCTTTCTGTCACTATTCGATAAAAATAAAAACAAAGGGGCAGGGGAGACAGCACAATGGTTCTACAAAAGCTTTTCATACCTGAGGCTCTGAGGTCCCAGGTTCAATCCCCAGCATCACCATAAGCCAGAGCTGAGCAGTGCTATGGTCTTTCTCTCTGTATTTCTCTCATTAAAAAGTGAATAAATAAAATCTTTAAAAATAATATTAATAACAAAAATATTTAAAATATATTTATTTGAAATGACAGAGAGAAACTGAGAGAGGCATGCAGCTCTGCTTCATGAAAGTTTTCTTCTGCACTGAGGACTCAAACCCGCAGTGAGGACTCAAACCTGGGACATTGTTAAGATAATACCCCCATTGGGTGCACCATTGCCCGCCCTGCCCACCCCCTTCCTCCTTTGCTTTAAATGAACAGTTTTCAGGAAAATGGAATTATCTCTGGCTCATGCTCAAGCCCTCCCCCACCAGCACCTCAACTATTCATTCACTAATACATGACAAGGACTATGAACAGAGAGCAATTAAGGGAGCATCTCAGATTACGTTTCCCAGCGACACCCGAGGAGAACCATCTGTCTCAGAATTATTATGCCAGCGTGTTAAAAATTATTTTTAAAAATGTCAAAGGTCAGATGATCATGTTTTTAAAATTAAGAAGTAAGCACAAGGACCCAGTTCAAGCCCCTGGCACCCCACCTGCAGGGGAGTGAAACAGGTCTGCAGGTGTCTGTCTTTCCCTCCTCTCTCCATTTCTCTCTGTCCTATCCAACAACGATGATATCAATAACAACAACAATAATAACTACAACAATAAAAACAAGGGCAACAAAAAGGAAATAAATAAATATTTAAAATTTTTCAAAAAATTTAATAAGTAAAAAAAATGTCAGTTGGTCTGTGACATGTCTCAGTGTACTTGCTCCCATCATGGGGTAGGGGAGTTGACAGGCTGGTGGACTTGAGCGAATGGTGAATGACCCCCTTTTAGTTCCAAGACCTCACCCTCCCCAACCTCCCCTTAGACCAGTTGCCTGGGTGCTATGTCAGCTGTAGGACAGGAATTTCCCTTCACTTTGAAAACTGTAGAAAATTCACTGCTTACAACATTGATCATCTTCCAGTAACATTTCTTCCCCTCTGGGAGTATGGACTAAAATTCCTTATGGGGTACAAAAGATGGAAGTTCTGGCTTCTGTCATTGCTTCTCTGCTGGACATGGGCGTTGGCAGGTGGACCCACACCCCCATCCTGTGTCTGTCTTTCCCTAGTGGGGCAGGGCTCTGGGGAGGGGAGGTTCCAGGACACATGGGTGAGGTCATCTGCCCAGGGACGTCAGGATGGAATCATGGTATCATCTACAACTTGGTGTTTGTGGCTTACTGAGTTTTCTGGAGAGATCCTGGTTATATTTTGTTGCGTTTTCAGATGATTCTTTTCTTTTTCTTTCTCTTTTTCTAGTTTACCAGAAGCACCATCTTAAATGGCCCTACTCCATAGCCACGTTTCTGGAAGTCCTGCCCTAAATACTGTAGGTACGTTAACCCATATTGGTATTACCCTTATTGTAATTCTTCTTCTTCTAGCATTTGCCCTTCTTCCATAGCCAGTCAACAGCGTCAGGTTGAAAGCTGTCAGGAGCTGCTTGTTGCTGGCTTTGAAAGTGACTGGGATCCATGTGGATTCAGTCGGCTTATTGTAATGAAACCCAGGCACAGAGGGGTTACCTGAAGCTACATGTCTAGTTAGTTAACAAAGCTGGGAACTGGCGCTGGGTTGAGTGCACATGTTATAAAGTGTAAGGATCCAGGTTCAAGCCCCCGGTCTCCACCTGCAGGGGAAAGTTTGGCAAGTGGTAAAGCAGGGCCACATGTCTCTCTCTAAATACTATTAATTTATTTATTATCGGATAGAGACAGCCAGAAATTGAGGGGAGAGATAGAGATAAAGAGACAGAGAGACACCCGCAGCCCTGCTTCACCACTCGTGGACCAGGGGCTTGAACCTGAATCCTTGGGAACTGCAGTGTATGCACTTAACCAGGTGCGCCACCACCTGCCCCCCTCCATCACTCCCTTCCCTCTCAATTTCTGGCTGTCTCTATCAAATAAAGATAACACAAAAAATAATTTTAAAAAGATAAAAAAAAAAAGCTGGGAGCTGAATGAGACAGGAGGCTTTCAGAAAGCAGCTCATAGCGACATGGAGTGTGGCATGGAGCTGGTGGCATGAAATCCTTTTAGGAAATGGTTTTAGGAAAACTTCTTGTATGTCAGTGAAGTTACCAGAGTTAGAAAATTTAAAACCTAGAACACCTAGCTAAATCTAAATTTCAGAGAAGTGATGTACATGCTTCTGAAGGTGTAATAGAAAGCAGCTCTTCAGAGTAGAGAATTATCCAAATGAAGGTGTTTATCCTGAGGCAGTAAGTGAATGGAAAAGCACATTGTGTCAAGATCCTGATTATCCTGTGCTTATGTTTTAAAGGCTTTACTTATTTATTTATTTTTGCCTCCACAGTTATTGCTAGGACTCGGCACTGCGAATCCACTGCTCCTGGAGGCTTTTTTTTTTTTTTTTTTTAAGATTTTATTTATTTATGAGAAAGATAGGAGAAAGAACCAGACATCACTCCGGCATATGGGCTGCCAGGGATCGAACTCAGGACCTCATGCTTGAGAGTCCAAAACTTTACTACTGCACCACCTCCTGGACCACCTGGAGGCTATTCCCCCCCCACTTTTGTTGCCCTTGTTATTATTATTGTTATTAATGCCATTGATGTTGGATAGGACAGAAAGAAATGGAGAGAGGAGGGGAAGACAGACATCTGCAGACCTGCTTCACCGCCTGTGAAGCTACTCCCCTGCAGGTGGGGAGGGGGGAGGGGGGTTGGGGGGTGGCTTGAACCCGTCCTTGTGCTTTGTACCACCTGTGTTTAACCTGCTGCGCTACCGCCTGACTCCCTACTTAATTATTTTTAAGAGCGAGATAAAGATCAAAGCACCAGTCATAGCCGTGCCAGGAATCAAACCCAGAGTTCCATTTACAACTTTCCTCCCTGACGCTCAGATACTTACAGTGGAACCCAAAGCAGTTTGGGAACTAAAAAAAAAAAAAAATTATCTGACACAAAGCACAAGGACTGGCGTAAGGATGCTGGTTCGAGCCCCCGGCTCCACACGTGCAGGGGAGTCGCTTCACAGGTGGTGAAGCAGGTCTGCAGGTGTCTGTCTTTCTCTCCCCCTCCTCTCTCCATTTCGCTGTCCTATCCAACAACGACATCAATAACAACTACAACAATAAAACTAGGGCAACAAAAGGGAGTAAATAAAAAATGTTTTATCTATTTATTTTGTATATTGAAACTATGAATGGGAATCATAAATAGGATTAAATAGGGAGAGAGATCACCAAACAGAGAGAGAGAGATACAGCATTGCTTTGCCACTTGCTTTTTTTTTTTTTTTTGCCTCCAGGGTTATTGATGGGGCTCGGTGCCTGCACCATGAATCCACTGCTCCTAGAGGCCATCCCCCCCCCCCCCCCAGTTTGTTGCCCTTGTTGTTGTAGCCTTGTTGTGGTTATTATTGTTACTGTTGATGTCATTAGTTGTTGGGTAGGACAGAGAGAAGTGGAGAGAGGAGGGCAAGAGAGAGGGGAGAGAAAGACAGACACCTGCAGACATGCTTCACCACTTGTGAAGTGACTCCCCTGCAGGTGGGGAGACAGGGGCTCGAACCGGGATCTTTACACTGGTCCTTCCACTTTGTGCCACGTGCACTTAACCCACACCACCGCCTGACTCCCAGCGAATTTTTTAAAAAATATTTTATCTGGCACAAAGCGCAAGGACCAGCGTAAGGAACCCGGTCCACCACCACTACCGTTTCTAGCAGGGATGTGGTCTAGCATTCACAACGTGGTGTGCTATGTTCTCGGCGCACAGGTATCCCCAGAGAGATGTGCTCTTACCTTTCCTGACCAAACTAAAATCAATTGCTCTGTGTCTTGCTATAAATCCTTGTCAGAAAGGAAGCACTATTTTGGCAGAGTTTGGGTGGGCCATGGGCCAAGACTTAATGATTTTAGCAAATAATTTTAACCCAAACACTCTCTTCTTGTTTCAGAACTTCCAGAGGCTAACTGTAGCCTGCCTGAGGGCTGGCTGTTGAGGCCATGTTTTCTGTGCAGTCTCCTCAGGGTAACAACGTCCCTCTGTGTTGAGGTGGGGACTCTGTGGGAGGGCACTGCTGTTCTCACTAAGACTTGGCATGTCTCTCAGCGCTTCTTGGGAGACCTGGTCAAATGTTCAGGAGGAGGTCTCAATTTACTGTCCCTCTGTCTGTGAGTAAATATAACAGTGGTCTGTTATTCATTCCACAGGCATAGGGGAGGCAAGACAACCAGGGCTGGGCTGCTCTGTGCTCTCCCACCAGACCACCTCTCTGGCTCCCAGGGTTACTTTCTTAGGATTAGAAATGCAGCCGGGATGCATTGGATCGACCTTCTCGTGGTGCATCCCGTGAGTACCCATTCATTGGGGAAACTGACGACCCTTCCTAGCTGAATCCACATGGATCCCAATCACTTTCAAAGCCAGCAACAAGCAGCTCCTGAAAGCTTTCAACCTGACCTGTTGACTGGCTACGGAAGAAGGGCAAACGCTAGAAGAAGAAATGCAGCCCACACCCCAGTCCCATGCCCTTTCAAGCCCTCTGGGTGTTTCTTTATACTGTTTCCTTAAACATACTGACTTGTAAGAAATATGTATCAGCTGGGTAAATACATTCAGCTGTAAGATATTTCATACATGTATTTATTTGGTGTTTATACACCACTGCCTTTCGCTGAGATGCAAATTTTTGAAGTGCATGGAAATTATTTCTTTTTCTAACCAACATATCTGAATCATTAGATGTTCTCTTAATAACTGTTGAATGAACAGATGACTGAGAGTGTGCTTTGTTGAGAAAGAGTAAGGAGTCTGTTTGGCAGAAAAAAGGAAGACCAATGAGGCTAATAGAAAAGACACTAAGACACATGCTGACAGGTAGTTGTCTTAGAGTTTGCTTTTTATTGATTTTTTTATTTTTCTCTTGCAGTCTATTCAAGGCCACAGGGAGTAAGTACTGCAGTGCTAGGGGTAAGCTGGGATGTTGTGGTGTCTCTTTTGTCTGTCTGTCTTTCTGGAAAACATAACTCCAGAGCCAAGAAACCATGGACACAATAGAACAGCCAAGATTTTTTTCCTGCTCAAGTGACAAAGTGAATCTGCTGTAATGCAGTGAACACAGAAAAGGGTGTAGAGGAGAAGAGGTTAGCATAGTTCTTCTAAATCTATTTGTAAATGTCTCAAAATTCTGTTTTCCAGAAATTTCTCTAACATTCCTGGGGCTCCTTTAGTATCAAATTCTACCTGACTACTATGGGGGTGTGTGTGGATAAAAAAATACATAGCGTATGAGTAAAAAAAAAAACAAAGCAAAACAAAACAACTACAAGAAAGTACTCCAGGAAGTACAATGAAGAGACTTTTTAGACCAACAGCCTTGTTCACTCTGCTCTTAAAAACCCTATGCACCCATGTTACAGAATTTAGTTGTTGTCGGGTCTTTTAAAAGCCACTTTTATTTGCGATTAATAGTATTTTACAAGATTGGAAGATGACAGGGTATAGTTCCACGCCCCTAACTCCCCTGCAACAGTAAGCACCATGGTATCACAAAGTCTTTGAGACTGTCCGCTTCTGCTTTTTCAAGTTCGAGTATTTCAGCTCTCTAGATTTCACGTGTGAAACAATTAAAGCACCGTTAAATGACACTGTCACTTTATAACTGTGTGAACATCAGAGCAGTTTCTTCAATTCAGTACTTGCAATTTGCCATTAGTTTTTGACAATATACATCACAGATCTTTGCTCCTGTTACTATTTTTTTCTTATAAGATGTGAAGAAAAGCATGTGGAAGTGGGGTAGGCAGTGGTGTGCCTGGCACAAGATACAAGTTATAAGGACCCAGGTTCAAGCCTCTGGTCCCCACCCAGGGGTAGGGGGCGGGGGTGAGGTGGGTGCTTCAAGAATGGTGAAGCAGTGTGGCAGGTGTCTCTCCCTCTCTACTTCCCCCTTCCCTCCTGGTTTATCTCTAGTAAATAAATATATAAAAAATTTTTTTAATGAATCGTTTTAGACAGGACAGAGAGTCCAATGTTTTTTTCACACCTTTGTGAGTAAAAGCACATGCTGACATATATAAAGAATCTTTATTTCAGAAATATGTTAAGAAACTTCTTGTATGGCAGTGAGGTTCCCAGAGTTAGCAAATTGAAAACATAGAGCACCCAGCTAAATCGAAATTTCAGAGAAATGATGCACGCTTTTCTGAAACAAAGGTGTGATATGAACTTGCTCTTTAGGGTTATTTTAGTTGCAAGTAGAAGACTTGCTTGGCTGGTTAATAAAAAATGTCATGATGAGCTTGGGAGAAGTTGTTCATGCAGCAGATTCTCATTCTACTTCTTGGTGATTCAGGCGCTCGTTCTCTCCCTCTCTCCCCACTCTCTCCTATTTCCTCAAAAGCACACCTCTCCATTAGGTACCTAATCTGGTTATTTCACGGTCCACCAATAATGGGCTGTTTTTTTTTTCCTCCTTCAGACCACAGCTCAGCAATGGCTTACAGAGGTGTTGGGAATTGAATCTGGGACATGAGAGCCCCAGTCTTTCTGCATAACCATTATATGCATCCCGCCCTAACCATGCCAGTGGGAGACACCCCAAACCCTTCTTCATCCAGAGATGATGTGGTGGTGCCTTCTATATGCAGACTTACCCAGTGCCGATTGTCTCTCTCCACAATCCTGTCCCATCTAGTGTAACCTACCCTGTGATCAGCAAATGAAAAATAACACGAAGGAAATGTTTACTGCTCCATTTTCTTTGCAAATGAGAATAAAAGGGGCTCTGTTTGCAAGAGGCAAGACAAGAGTCCCCACTTCTGCAGCTGGTAGTGAAATTTCCGGCTGCTTGGCTCATTAAGTATTTTGTTGGCATCCGACTTTTAAGGAATGGTGGGACCAGTGGTGCAGGCTGAGGGGTGTGAGTACTGGAGGGTTGTGCATGGACAGGGTTATGGGAGGCGAACCCTAACCCTTCCTCATGGGCACGGGTTTTTACCAAAGATATTTCACGGTCTCTTGCTTCTTTGATCATCAGGTAATACACCCTCATCAATCTAGCCATTGTTTGGTCTGTCCAGCAGCCTGGAGTCTAAAGTCCAAACCCTTTACACCGGGTAGAGCCGTCCTCAAGGTCCGGTCTAACCTTCTGCTGCCACACTGGACCTAAGAATTCAGACTTTCTCCCTTATCTCTGCGCCCCACCACAACCCTGCTCACCCACCTCTGCAACCCTACCCAGGGCCAACCCACTCACCTCTGCAACGTACCCAGACCCCGCTCACTCACCTCTACACTGCTACCAAGACTCTGCTCACCCAAATCTGCACCCCAGCAAGAAACAGCAAACTCATTTCTACACCCCTACCTACAGCATGTCCATCACCTCTGTACCCACAAAATGCCAGCTCACCAAAGCCCACTTATATCAGCCCCTGCTAACCCACCTCTGCACCCTTACCCAGCCCAAGCTCACTCACCTCTGCACCCCTACCCAGACCCTGCTCACTCACCTCTGCACCCCTGCCCAGACCCTGCTCACCCACATCTGCACCCCTACCCAGACCCTGCTCACTCCCTCTGCACCCCTACCCAGGCCCTGCTCACTCCCCTCTGCACCCCTACCCAGACCCTGCTCACTCACCTCTGCACACCTGCCCAGACCCTGCTCACCCACATCTGCACCCCTACCCAGACCCTGCTCACCCACATCTGCACCCCTACCCAGACCCTGCTCACTCCCCTCTGCACCCCTACGCAGACCCTGCTCACTCACCACTGCACCCCTACCCAGACCTTGCTCACTCACTTCTGCACCTCTACCCAGACCCTGCTCACTCACTTCTGCACCCCTACCCAGACCCTGCTCACTCACCTCTGCACCATACCCAGACCCTGCTCACTCACCACTTCACCCCTACCCAGACCCTGCTCACTCACTTCTGCACCCCTGCCCAGACCCTGCTCACCCACATCTGCACCCCTACCCAGACCCTGCTCACTCCCCTCTGCTCCCCTACCCAGGCCCTGCTCACTCCCCTCTGCACCCCTACCCAGGCCCTGCTCACTCACCTCTGCACCCCTACCCAGACCCTGCTCACTCACCTCTGCACCCCTACCCAGACCCTGCTCACTCACCTCTGCACCCCCACCCAGACCCTGCTCACTCCCCTCTGCACCCGCAGATGCTTCCTCACCCAGCCACGCGTCCCCCTGTGCAGCCCGCACCCCTGCTTGCCTGGACCCACCTGGCTGCCCTTTAACGTGCACTCCGCATTTACTTCGGTCTCAGCAGCCCACCCGCCACAGCCCCGGCACCGGGCCACCGCCTCGGGAGGGAGGGAGGGAGGCCCCCCCCCCAGTGCACTTGCTCGGCCGGCAGGGGAAGCCGAGGCTCAGGGCCCGCCCGGGACCCCCGTCGCCCCCGCCCCGCCGGCTCTGGAGCTGAAGCAGCAACTCGAGCTGGCGGCAACGGGAGTAGCGAGCCCCGCAGCCCGGCAGCCCCGGCAGCCCCGGGGACGCGACTGCAAGCCGGACGCTGGGGTCGCGGTGCGAGTGCCCGGGGCTCACGGGGCTGGGCGGCGGGCTGCCCACCGGGAGCCTGGTCCCCGCAGCCGAGTCGCAGGCAGCCGGGCGGCGGCGGCAGCCATCACGGCCCTCCGGGCGGGGCGCGCGGGCGGGGCGGGACTTCCGGGGACGCGGCGCCCGACTTCCGGTGCGAGGAGGAAGCCCGGCTGGGAACCCGGCGCGGGAGCCGGAGCGTCCCGGGGGTCTCGCGCTTCCCGGGCCCCTTCGGGCGTCGCCGCGGCCCGCGCCTCGGGACCGGGACCGGGAGACCGGGTAGGGACGCCGAGCGGGCATCGGCCGCCCGGGCGGAGGGGCGGGGGGCGCCCCGAGGGCAGCGGCCGGGGGCTCCGGCTCCCTCTCGGGTCCGCGGGGCGGGCGGTGCAGGAGGCTGGCGGCGCCCGGGGGCGCTGACCACTGAGCCACGCAGCCGCTCCCCTCTCCCCCCACCCCGGACACACACCTGCGGGGCTTTCGGGGCGGAAACGGACACCCCCAGACCTCCCGGGCTCAGCCCGAATTCCCCACCGCGGCCACGAGGCGCTGCATTGGCACTCTTCCTACTGTTATTATCACTCTGGTTGTCGTTGTTGTTGTTGTTATTATTATTGTTATTATCACTATGGTTGTCGTCGTTATTATTATTGTTATTGTTGTTGTTGTTATTATTGTTATTATTATTCTCCTCCTCCTCCTCCTCCCAGCCGCCTGGACTTTACAGCCAAGCCGTCTGTGTCGGTGCCACCGCAAAGCCAGCCAGACCGTGCCCTGCAGAGCCGAGTCTGTGCCCCCCTTGCACCCGCTTTGTGTCGGGGTGAGGCCTGGGGGTGCGCCCCACGCTGTCAGCCTCTGCAGCCCAACTCTCCCGCACCTTCTGGCTGAACGTGAACATTATTCTCTCTTTTTCAATTGTATTAGTGATTTAATGCTGATTTACAAAATGGCATGTCAACAGGAATAGAAATCCACTTCATTCCTCCCATCACCAGGGTTCTTTCCGGATCTTCAGTCTCCCCCATTGCAAGTCACCACATGCGCCAGCCATCCTCTCCCCCTCCCCTTTTTTTTTTGAGTTCTACTTTCATTATTATTATTATTTTTAGTTATTTATTGGATAGAGACAGTCAGAAATCTAGAGGGAAGGGGTGATAGGGAGAGAGAGACAGAGAGACATCTGCAGCCCTGCTTCACCACTCACAAAGCTTTCCCCCTGCAGGTGGCAACCGGGGTCTCGAACCCAGGTCCTTATGTGCCTTGTACCATGTGCACTCAACCAGGCGCGCCTCTTCCTGGCCTGGCCAGCCATCATCTCTGCAACTGTCCACATTTATACATAATTGGCCCCCCCTTTTTTTCCTGATCCCATCCCCACTTCTCCCCGAGTCACTTATGACAACATTACTACCTCCAAATGTCCCTCTCCTTTTCCTCCTCTCTCTCTCTCTCTCTGTACTGATGGAGCTGGAATTCAGGGTCCTCTTACCTTCATCCTTCTATCACTTCTCCCCCACTGGGAGTATAGACCCAGGGTCATATGGGGGAGCAGAAGGTGGGAGTTCTGGCTTCTGTCATTGCTTCTCCGCTGGACATGGGTGTCGGCAAGTGGATCCACACCACCAGCCTGTGTCTGTCTTTCTGCGGTGGGGCAGGGCCTCTGGAGATGCCAATGAACGTTAATCTCTTCCCCGCATTTTACTGGGAAGGGCAATTTCAGATCATTAGTTGACAGCTAAGCAATGAGTACTTCCTATACTGTGAATGTTATTATTATCTTTTGAATTTCTGCTGCAAGCCGCAGTAATCTGTGTTTGCCACTTGCCAATGTCTAGATCTGTATCCATGTCCTCAGACCGGCTGTCATGGACGCATTAGCACATTCAGGGCCGGCCCAGAGTGCGGTGTGTGGGGCTTCATTTACCTACTTTGACTTTGTGTCATATTACCTGTAATGAACACGCACTTTCTGGGTGACATCCTACTCTCTCTCCCTTCTCTGCAATCACAGAAACTCTCCTGGCTGTTACTACCTGGGAAGTGGAGTTTTGCCACCAACTGGCCATGGTCACTAGGGAAAACCATTTATAAGTTGTCATTGGTGGGGAATGAGATCTAATGATTATTTTGCTCATTTCAAGTGTTTCAGCAACAGTTTTTAAACCTACTGTTTTGATTACCAGTAACTTTTACATCAAATGTTGTCTTTTGACTTGCACTAATTCAAGTAAGTAGAGCAGAACCTTTTTCTTTTTTTTTTTTCTTCCTTCCTTTCTTTGCCTCCAAGGTTATCACTGGGGCTCAGTGCCTGCGCTATGAGTTCACTGCTCCCGGAGGGCCATTTTTTTCCCCATTTTTGTTGTTATTACTGTTGTTGTTGGATAGGGACAGAGAAGTAGAGAGAAGAGGGGAAGACAGAGAGGGGGAGAGAAAGACAGACACCTGCAGACCTGCTTCACTGCTTATGAAGCGACCCACCTGCAGTGGGAACCGGGGGCTCGAACCCAGATCCTTGTGGAGTCCTTGCGCTTAACCCAGTGTGCTACCGCGCAGCTCCTGACCAGAACCTTGTCTGTTAATTGTTGCTTTGGAGGTTGCTGGTTTATAACCCTTTCCAACTTAACTGAGGTGTAACAGGTCAATAAAAACCATATATATTCAAGGTGTATACTGTGGCTTCTACACATGTATATGTCAGACACATTGTTAAATGATCACCTCAATTCACAGATCTAATTAACCTCCCATAGTTGCCCTTTTCTTTCTTTTTGTGGTGAAAACTCTCAAGATCTTACCCCCAAGTTTCAAGTATACAACAGTAAACTCCTGATGGCCTTTGAAGTTTTAATACCCTTATATTTAGGTGTGCAGCTGATGTTTACAGTCGGAAAGCAGTTCTTAGACATAGTGTATGCACATGTAAGCAGGCATATTGACTAAGTCTTTAAATTAGAAAATAAAAGGATGACACTAATCTTTCTAGTAGATTTCCATATATGTGTTAATTTAAGCTGATTTCTTTAAAGTAGACTATCTTCTTTTACTGATAGTTTGATGTGAATTTCCCATACAGTTGTGGTTTAAAGATGTATTCCCCCTTTCTTTCTTTCTTTTTTATTTTATTTTTTTAATTTTATCCACTTGAGAAGAATGCAGGTATTTGGACCTTGACTTGGATTAGAGTCGGACTGTTTGTTGACGCACAATAGCCCGTCTGAGGTCTTTCTTGTGTGTGCACTTTGCATTCCGCATGTTCTGGATAGCTTTTGGAAATCTTCTTTTCTAGCTATTGAGCAAATTTCTTCGCTTCCCCTACATAACCCTTTGTGCCGTTCTGTAGGATCTAGGTGGATTTTACAGTTTAACCAACAGTGGGGATTTTCTGTTAAGAGTGCCGCAAAAGCCTGCCAGCTCTCCCAATGGATACACCACTCTTACTCCTGCTACAAGTGACGTATGTATTGGAAGAATGGTTAGGACAATTATGACGCAGGTGGTCTTCATTCACACATTTCCTGAACCAGCGGTTGGTAATACATGAAGTGCACACACACACTTCTCTATGTGTACATTTATATACATAAGTGTATTGAGCTTTGACTTCTGCTGTGATGCGCCTTCTGTAGAGCATTCTCAGTTGTCTTTACAGCTTAACTAGAACAGTGTACTGTGTCGTCTGCTACCCTCAGGAGACTGTTTCTGCTGAGGGCCTCAGCTTTTAGGCCTGGAGGTAGGTATGGAGTGTTGTTGACCTGCCAGCTGACCGTTAGCTGCTGTGTTGCCTGTGATGGTGGGAGGACAACTGGAGGATCGGTAGACACTGCCTTTATGATCACTTTCTGTCTTCTTTTTTTTTTTGATCAGCTGAATTCGGCCTTTTTTCTTCATCGTGACCAAGACCCGGGCCTCAAAGTGATTCAGGGGGGATCAGAGCCGCTTGTAAGGAAGGGCTGTAGTCTTTGAGTAGGACACTGCTCATCTCGTTAAGTCTAATTCCACAATCTTGGCACAATTTCATACTCCAGGCATGTAATTATGACCGTGAACCGTTTGCTTTATATAGTTGTTTGAAAAATACTTTTAATACTAATTGATAATTGGTCCAATTATATAAATGAGCTCTGTTCAGTTGTGCTTACAATGAAGCATCACATTATATGATACATATTGTATATTTATACATATTGCATATTTTATGCTAATACTTATTAATTAATTAACATGTATTAAGTATACACATCATTCTGTTTAGTGATATGATAATAGCTCAATTGCAAATACTATGGAAAATACAGTGTTTTTTTTTTTTTTTTTTTTTTAGCTTTTGTTGCTATTATTCATTAAAAAAAAATTGAGCTCCTAAGACAAAGGGAGACCCTTGGATGAGAGATTTTGGCAGAGGGGGTGGAGAGCCTGACAGTGACCACTAGTAAGACAGAGATCCCAGCATGCTCACAGGGGCTCTGTTAGTCACTGTCCTTGTGCAGCTGATTTAAACAGAAATCCAGGACATTTTTGTGAAATTTTATCTTACCTGCATTTCAGCAGTCCAGGATTTCAGCTTGCAAAGATATATTTTGATCTTAATTCCCTTTCTCTCCTGTCTGTCTGACTTCCTGTCTTCCTATTCCCTTCCCTTCCCTCCTTTAATTTTCATGGTGTCAGGGCCTCCAGCGTATATGATTCCATTTTTCCCAGGTTGCCTTTTTTTAAATTCTCTCAACATTTTAGAGAGAGAGGGAGAGAGAGAGAGAGAGAGAGGAACCGACCATAGCACTGGCATTTCTCCCACTGCCCTGATTCTCATGTCCAGTCCCCTTTCTGTTCCAAGAGTGACTGATTATGTGTAAGGCAGCCTTTCTGATTTGGGTCTTTTCTTTTTTTAGGGGGTTAAATAAGAATTGATAAGTAAATGGATGGGGGCATTCCCTGGGCACTTAGTGACCGCAAGGGGAGGGTAGGCAGAGCAAGTGGGAGTGTCATAGTGTCATACACGTGGACAGCACATCCCATCGGGGCACATATGACACGCCACCGTTGAGTGCTGCAGAAGTTTTGCTGGGAGAACAAGGCAGCCCTTGGGTGATTGGGGATGTCCCAAAGGGCCTTCAGTCTTCAGTGTAGGAGGATGTCTGGACTAAGAAAAGCTACTCAGAGGACTTTTTCTTCTTTTGAGGAGGTTAAGAGTAAAGAAGCAAGTACTCTTGGAGTCCAAGTGGGGAAGGAATTTGTAGATTGTGTAGGAGGGAATCTCAAGGGCTTATTCTGTAATCTTAAAACATTTTGGTTTGCTGACTTCAATACTCTTCTTGTGAACTATAACTCACCTCTTAGCTGCAGGTTCTTGGCTCCCAACTTACCATGAGATAAATACTAGTTCCATGTTCTTCCATGAGTCATATGATTGTAGTTTTTTTTTTTTTTTAGAAGAGCAATACAGTTTTGTTGACATTGTGGATTTTTTTTTTTCCACCAGAGGTTAAAAGTCATCCGTACATGTACCCCTTTTTATTGCAAGTATCTCTAATAATGCTGGCCTCAGTGGATGAGCTAGAATAAAAACTTTTCTTTGAAATAATGCTGGCCTCTTGATGGATTGCATGTTGCATGGCTGTCACTGCATGGAACATTTCCTTTACTGTGCATTCGTTTTTAGATAGAGACAGAAAAGCAGACTCTGTTTCCTTCGGTGGTGGTGGGGGGGGCAGGGCTGCCTTGAACCTGGGTCACTCAGCTGGTAAAGCAGAGCGCCATCCAAGGGAACTGTTTCTCTGGCCTTGCTGTGCGCCTTTAATATAAACAAGGTGCTTAACCTCACAAAAGCCTCTTGGCAAAGCAGATTCATTTCTTCTTTGTAAGTAAGGAATGCAGAGCTGGGAGAGACAATGATTTGTCTAAACACGAGTAGGTGGTGGAGGCTAACTGAAACGTGCCTGTTTCTGTTTGTATACTCCTTTCTAGTGTTACTCTTTATTTACTTATTTTTTCTCACATGTTTTTGGTCTCCATACCTGACAAAGCCGCCTGGGAACACGAGCAGCCTGTCGGTTCTAGGATATTCTCGTGCCTTTGTCTCCAAACCTCTGAAAAGTGTCTTCTGACCCTTTTTTTAAAAAAATTTTTAAAAAATATTTATTTATTCCCTTTTGTTGCCCTTATTGTTTTATTGTTGTCGTTGTTGTTGGCTAGGGCAGAGAGAAATGGAGAGAGGAGGGGAAGACAGAGAGGGGGAGAGGACAGACACCTGCAGACCTGCTTCACCACTTGTGAAGCGACTCCCCTGCAGGTGGGGAGCAGGTGGGGAGCTGGGGGCTCGAACCGGGATCCTTTTTCCAATCCTTGCGCTTTGCACCATGTGCACTTACCCCGCTGCACTACCACTGGACTCCCGTTCTGACCCTTTTGTTCTGCTTTAAATGTCTGTGAAGTGCAGTCAGTTTAGCACTGATCACTTTTCTTTTCTCAAAGGCGGTACCATGGTTAATGTAGCACCTAGCATCAGGCAGCAAGCATATGCTTACGTAATCCTTGCTTCCTGGATACGGACCATAGCAGCAGAGAGAAGTTAGTGGAGGGGGCCGTCCGCACGAAAATCCATTTCTTTTGGAATGTGAGGCAGGAACGGTTTTCACATTACAGTTTGCTGCAGGGCAGGGTTGGAAGCCAGGCTCTGGTTAAAGTCACCCAGACTCCTCCTCTGCTTTCACCAGAAGTTCTCACCAGCAGAAAAGGAGGATAGGGTGTTAGGATGAATGTATTTCCATCTGCTGCAAAACATTTTTTAGACAGTTTCATTCTTTTTCAGCTGAGATGAAAAGGCTGCTTGGGAACGAAGAGCAAATAGCGACTAGCAGATGAGTAGTTACTAGATCCCTGCTCTGGAAGGAAGCCTGCTCAGTGCGCAGTGGTGCTGTGACAGTTCAGTGCCAGCTAGTTGGGGGGCGCGGGGGTGGGGGGCGTTGAGCATTCCCAAGGGTCTTCTTTTATTTATTTATTTATTTATTTATTTATTTTTTTCCCTCCAGGGTTATGGCTGGGCTCAGTGCCTGCACCATGAATCCACTGCTCCTGGAGGCCATTTTCCCCCCTTTTTTGTTGCCCTAGTTGTTGCAGCCTCGTTGTGGTTATTATTGCCATTGTTGACATTGCTTTGTTGTTGGATAGGACAGAGAGAAATGGAGAGAGGAGGGGAAGACAGAGAGAGAGGAGGAGAGAAAGATAGACACCTGCATACCTGCTTCACCACCTGTGAAGCGACTCCCCTGCAGGTGGGGAGCCGGGGGCTCGAACCGGGATCCTTACGCGGTCCCTGTGCTTTGCGCCACGTGCGCTTAACCCACTGCGCCACCGCCCGACCCCCGGGTCTTCTTTTATTTGCTCACCCTTAGCTCTAGGCTTTCAAGTGAGGCGTCACTTTCTGTAAGTCTGTTTAAGCTCTCCTAGACTTTCTAGGCCAAATGCAGGCCAAACCTCAGATCTTTGCAGTAGACCCTGAGAAAAACTAAGATGCTCTGAATAGCACCCTCCCTGACCCATCAGCTTCCCAGGTCAAGGAAACCTCCAAGCCAAAGATTTCTGTAACAACATTTTTTGAAGATGAGGGAACTAAGATTTGAAAAGTCGGTGACATATCTGGTCAGAGCTGCTGTCCCACTGAGCTCTGAGCTCAAGCCGGTGTACTCCAAGGCTTGAGCTCTCTTCAGCATCTCATATGCTTTCTGTCTTCTTTGCTTATTCAGTTTTACCCTTTAATGGGGTCGGAAAATTTGCTCTCTTTTTGTTTCCTTCTAGTGGCTATCTTAAAAAAAAAGAAGTATGCATACTTGACAGAACCTGAATTTAAAAGATATCTTTACCCTCCTGACTTATATAATCACTCTTCTGATGGGATTTCCCCCCCGTTTTTTAATTTGTGAGTAATAGTAGGTTGCAGGACTGCGAGCTGACAGTGTCTAGCTCCACACCACACCCACCACCAAAGCAGTGTCCCCACCCTCCCACCTCCCAAAGAGAAGCACCAGAGTCCTCACAAGTCTTAGAAATAGTTTGTTGCCTTCCGTTTAATTTTGTTTTGCAAGCCCATATGTGTCAGTTCGCCAGATTTCACATGAGTGAAACCATCCAGTGATTGTTTTTCATCATTTACTTCTCTTGCTAAGTATAATCACCTCCAGTTCTGATAGGATTTTTTTTTGTGTGTCTCTAGGGTTATCGCTGGGGCTCAGTGCCTGCACTACAAATCCACTGCTCCTGGAGGCCATTTTTTCCCTTTTGTTGCCCTTGTTATTTATCGTTGTTGTTATTGTTGTCGTTGTTGGATAGGACAGAGAGAAATTGAGAGAGGAGGGGAAGATGGGGGAGCGGGGGGAAAGAAAGAAAGACAGACACCTGCAGACCTGCTTCACCGCTTGTAGAGCAACCCCCCTGCAGGTGGGGAGCCGGGGGCTCAAACCAAGATCCTTGCGCTTAGCCCACTGGGCTACCACTTGGCCCCCCCCAATAGGATCTTTTTATTAGATATGATGACTCTGGGACTTGGCCTTTTCACCTCAGGAATAACACAGTGCTTAACTGACTCATAGGCTTCCATCCCCTGACCCTCCTCCATACCTCCATGCATGTCAACTCTAAGATGTATTGCTGGTTTTTTTTGGACATTACCAGGGCTTCACTGCTCCAGGCTGACTTTTGGAGGGAGAAGGTGGAGGGGAGGAAAGAGGGAAAGAGAGCCCGAGAGAGAGAGGGGGAGAGAGTCTGAGACAGGTTGAGAGAGACAGAGAGGCCAGAGTGCAGAAACTTTTTCTGATGTGCCGGACACTGGGCTTGATCCTGGGCTGGCTCACAGCGAAGCAGCACACCGTCGTCCTAGTGAGCTCGATGGCGGCTGATATTTTAAACAAATCCGGGACAGTGAGTATCGGCACCAGGCCAACCTCTCCATGCCTTAAACAGAAATCCGGGACAGTGAGTATCGGCACCAGGCCAACCTCTCCATGCCTTTGGGTCAGGTGAGCTATGTGATGTTGGTATCTACCACTAAGTTGAATATCTTCATGCTTTTCAATCCACACAACTCGACCATGAAATGAGGAAAGCCATGTCGAAGGATATTTGCAAGTAGATTTCGTTTGGGGGTGTCTGTGGGGAGGGGGAGAGTTATGTCTGTAAAAAAAAAAGAGACTGGGACCTTTTCTCTTCCCTTTCTTTTCTCCCTGCCTCTTCCCTCTGTCCGTTCTGACTTCTTGGCAGTGTAAAGATGGTCACTACTTTTTTGTTCTGTCATTTCCATGTTTAGCCCTTGCCATCAGCCAAGTGAGCTTTCTAGCAAAGTAAATAGGTCATTGTATTGTATACAGTCCAATGGCATATGTGGCATTTGATTACTCCCTTACATAGAAGACAGTGAAATCAGTGTCTGTGGATCGTAACCTCTGCATTTTGTCTTGTCTTTTTGGCTTAGGGTTAATGGGGAAGGAGCCCAGCCCCTAAGGAATGTTAACTAAGCTTGTGAAGAAACTCCCAGTGTGGTTATTTATGCTGGCCCTTATCGCTGATGAATCTTGGATTAAGACTCCTGGAGTAATTTCAACATATGTTCACTCTGACAGTGGCTCTCAGATCTGTCTGCCCTTCCTTTTGCTTGCCAAAAGTGCCAGTAGTGACGAGCTTGGATTGTGCTAATGTGAACCGCTTCTCTGACTGAGCTGTTCCAGCACTGAAAACTTCAGCTGTGAGAGTCACTGCTCCATTTGAAGTCTTCCCCAGTTTGGCGTATGATAGAAGAATGCAGAAAATGAGGCGGTTCCAGAGGCAATAAATTAATATTTGGATAACAAACAGATCTTAAATTCACTTAGCAAATAGATATTAAATTCCCATGATGTTTATGGAACTGTTTATTGCTGGATGGAATTTATAAATAGCATAAGTTCTTATCCTTTATTCTGAGAGAGACAGAAGGAGAGTCAGTGCCACACTCTGATAACCACTTGTGGTGAGCAGGAGAGGATACACTTTATATGTATATGTGTGTTTGTGAAACACCAGCAAAACAAAACAACTGAAACAAATGAAGACAATATAAAACAACTATGGGTGGGGGAGATAGCATAATGGTTATGCAAACAGACTCTCATGTCTGAGGCTCCGAAGTCCCAGGCTCAGTCCCCCACACCACCATAAGCCAGAGCTGAACAGTGCTCTGGTGTTTCTCTCTGTCTCTCTCTCTCTCTCTCTGCATCTCTCTCAAAAATAAAATAAAAATATTTTAAAAATATTTTTAAAAAAGACAATGTAAAACAAGTATGAGACAATATCAAGAAAAGCAGCTCTGGCATCAGGTCGTGGTGGAGGTTGAAGGGGGGTGGTGGCAGAATTTTCATTTGGAGAAATATTAGCTGAGAATTCCCTAGATTACTGAGGGAGGAGATAAAATGTCAGGTCCAGGGAGCTAGCTGAGCTCCAAGAAAGATAAATCCAAATGGAGACTCACCAAGACACGAACTTACTAAAATGGCAAAGTCGAAAGAAAATGAGAGAATATCAAAAGCCTCTGAGAAAAATCAGAGACTCGCCTATGAGGCAGTGCTCACTGCCCATCAGCTGATGTCTAAACAAGCTGCAACCCGACAAAGAACTGGATGGACATAGTTGAAAGTCTGCTTGGGAAGGCCATCCTGCACCGGGAACACTCTCCAGCTAGCTTGTCAGTCAGGGCTAAGGGACAGTGAAGAGCTTTCCAGACCAGCATTAGCTAAAGAGATTCACTACCCTGGGGGTCAGGTGGTAGCGCAACGGGTTAAGTGCACACAGCATGAAGCACAAGGACTGGCGGAAGGATCCCTGTTCGAGCCCCCGGCTCCCCACCTGCAGGGGAGTCGCTTCACAGGCAGTGAAGCAGGTCTGCAGGTGTCTTTCTCTCCCCCTCTCTGTCTTCCTCTCCTCTCTCCATTTCTCTCTGTCCTGTCTGATAACAATGACACCATTGATAAGAATAATAATAACCACAATGATAAAAAAAGAAAAAACAACAAGGGCAACAAAAAAGGAAAAAAAAAGCCTCTAGGAACAGTGGATTTGTAGTGCAGGCACTGAGCCCCAGCAATAACCCTGGAGGCAAAAAAAAGAAGAAGGAAAGAAAGAAAAAAAGAAATGAACTGAGGTTATCATCGTAGGGGCGAGGGTAGGAGGGTGAGCTGCAAGGGTGGAGGGTACCCAGTGGACTTTGACTAAGGAGTACTGGTGCTTTGGGTGGGCAACATTTTAAAGAGGTGGGAGACAGCACTCCTGGGATATTTGAAGTTTTGTAAATCAAAGTTACCTTAAAAACAAAGCTGCTATTAAATAATTAACCATCCTGTTCCTGCCATCGTGGTGCCTATGTTGTATCTCTTTAAATCATCAAGTCATAAAGACAACAGCAAGGTTCTGCTTAGCCTGCTAAAGCTATTAGAACATTCAGCAAGTCCTTCTCTAAAAGAAAAATAAACATTGAGGCATGTTCACTCTTAATATTCCCATGGCTTCTTCTTCTTGCGTTTGCCCTTCTTCCTTAGCCAGTCAACAGCGTCAGGTTGAGCCTGATGTCTGCTTGTTGCTGGCTTTGAAAGTGACTGGGATCCATGTTGATTCAGTCGGCTAGGAAGGATCGTCAGTTTCCCCAATAAATGGGTACTCACGGGATGCACCACGAGAAGGTCGATCCAATGCGTCCCTTCCCATGGCTTGAATCCTATAACAGAAAAAATACTTTTAATACAGATAGAAAGGTCAGTATACCTGACGTTATGTAATAAGGAGTTATGTACACAATAAAGGAATAAGAAAGAAAAGAAAGCTATCTAGTCTCTGTATGCATATGTATGCAGTGACAACATTCATAACATTATTGTTTTCCCCTGAGGAGCTGGGAGATAGTTCATCTGTTAGGGTACATGTCTTATCATACACAAAGCCAAGGGTTCAAGCCCCTGCAGCACATGGGAGCCAACATGGGAACTCCCTGGATTGACAGGCACTGCTGTAGGGCCTTTTTCCTTTCTCTTCTGCCCATTTGCCTCTCTTTTCTCCTCCCTCTCTTTCTCCTCCTGTAATAAAGAAGGGGAAATGTAGTCACTGTTGGGCATTACACCAGCTCCCCCTGCATTGCTTGATGCTATGGTCTATTTACATAATCATTGTTTTGCCTGAGACCTGCCCTGCCTGCAGTGTATTGGTTAATCCCACTGGTTATAACCTTTGCAACAGCTGCTATGGAAGCTTTCTACCTTCCCAGAATGCCTTGTTTGCTCCACCCCCTTTTCTAGCCAATTCCGTTCCCGACCTGCAACTTCCATTTTTACCCCATAAAGCCTGCTGCTGTTCCTGGTTTCGCCCTCTTTCTCTTCTACGTCCTGACCTGGAGAAGGGCTGGCGTGCATAGCGGGAGGTGGCCATTTTGCTAGCTCCACGTGGCCTAAACCCGCATGCTCACACCCGACTCTGGGGCGTCACCCGACTCTGGGGCGTCTACATGAATGAAGAATTGTATTACCACGCCGCCACGAGTTCCTTGTCTCTCCGGCGAAGCTAGCCCGGCAGTTGGAGCTCCGGCTCCCCACCTGCAGAGGGATCACTTCACAAGCAGTGAAGGAGGTCTGCAGGTGTCTATATTTCTCTCCCCCTCTCTGTTTTCCCCTTCTCTCTTGATTTCTTTATGTCCTATCCAACAACAACAAAAGCAATAACAACAACAGCAGCACCAAAATGGAAAAAATGGCCTCCAGGAGCAGTGGATTAGTAGTGTAGGCACCAAGTCCCACGTTGGGCGCCAGTCACAGTTTCCCATGGTCAGCAAGTTGTGTGACCACAGCCACCACTGAGTGCTCAGAGATCCTGGCACTCCTCATTGCTCTGAAAAATGTATGGGCCTTGGGTCTCCTGCGGAGCCCTGTGGGTGGGCAGCCCTCCCAGCCTCACCTGGTGCCCTCTAGTGGTGGGGTCTTTGCCGGCTGAGCTACAAGGCTGCAGTAACCAACATTTCCCAGGAACTGGGGACCTAGAACGTTAGTGGCCAGATCTGGGCAGTGAACCTTTGTGTTCACTGAAGAAGGGTTTCAGGCCTCCTGGAGTGTAGCGTAGCCAGAGATACAGGCTAGTGCAAGCATGCAGAACATAAATTATTTTTTAAAAACGGTTTTTTTTTTTAATTTGTTCTTAATAGTAGGTTACAAGACTGTAAGATTTTGATGTATAGTTCCACACCTCACCCACCCAGAATATAAATTCTTGTGTGGACTCCTTTTTCCTGATAGGTAGCAAGTTTGGATATGACTTTTTATTTTCCCTCCCTGCATCAGTCAGTTCTCGTTTTAGCCAGAGCTTCACTTTCAAAGCTGTGTATAAATTGTTAATGATTATCACTGAGATGAGTGATCATGACTTGGAGATAAATCTAAGCACTATTGATTTATTACTGAGAAGAGGACTAGAAACTGCTGTGTGATGTTGATGCAGCTCCTATATTTAGGAAATTCTGCAATAGGGTATCACAGTGCCAGTTTACTAAAAAAGAAAAAAACTTTTAAGAGCCAAACCTTGTAGCTATACCTACTTACATTGGAAAGGAATTAGAACACAAACTAGGAACTTCTTCTTCTCCTCTTCCTCCTCCTCCTCCTCTTCCTCCTCCTCTTCTTCCTCCTCCTCTTCTTCCTCCTTCTCCTCCTTCTCCTTCTCCTCCTCCTTCTCCTCCTCCTTCTCCTCCTTCTCCTTCTCCACTCTTCTCTTTCCTTCTTTTTCTTCTTCTTCTTCACTAGAGTACTTGGCTCTGGCTGATGGTGGTGAGAGGGATTGAACCTGGGACTTAAGAGCTTCAGGCATGAGAGTCTCTTTAATAACCATCAGACTATCTACCTCCACCCCTCAGAACCTGGCTTTTTCATGGTTAAGTTAGGTTTTTAGACCTCTAGTAGCTTTTTGTCTTAGTCTCACAGGTGACTGAGCAGTTTCAGGTCTAATTTCAGATTTAAAAAAAAAATTTTTTTTTTAGTCACACTGGATTGGAAATGAATCTAAGGCTGTGGGTATATGTGATACCACTGCTGAGTGTGACCTCTTTAGACCACATTTTCCCTTCTTTATTATAGGAGGAGAAAAGAGAGGCAGAAGGGTAAAAGAGAGGGAAGAGGCACTACAGAAGTGCCTGTCAATCCAGGGAGTTCCCGTGTTGGCTTCCATGGTGCTTCCATGTGCTGCGGGGCTTGAACCCTTGGCTTTGTGTATGGTAAGACATGTACCCTATCAGATGAACTATCTCCCAGCTCCTCAATTAAAAAAAAAAACACTCTCAAAGTAAGCCTCTTATCCACTGGCAGTCACTTCTGCTCCTTGCCCTTCCCATACCCCACCGCCCAGCACCAGTAGCCTGCTGCTTTTTTTTTCTTTATAAATCTGCCTATTAAAAAAATTAGTTCTAGACATTTCATAGAAATGGCTTCATATAATACAAGAGACATCTTGATATGACTGCTGTCTCTTCAAGCTGCTGTAAGTTTATAAAGCACTGTATGTTAATCTTAGTAATAAATCTTTTTCTTTTTTTATATTTATTTAATTTATTTATTCCCTTTTGTTGCCCTTGTTGTTTTATTGCTGTGGTTATTGTTGTTATTGATGTCTTTGTTGTTGGATAGGACAGAGAGAAATGGAGAGAGGAGGGGAAGACAGAGGGGGAGAGAAAGACAGACACCTGCAGACCTGCTTCACTGCCTGGGAAGCGACTCCCCTGCAGGTGGGGAGCCGGGGGCTCGAACCGGGATCCTTACACCGGTCCTTGCGCTTTGCGCCACCTGTGCTTAACCCGCTGCGCTACCACCCGACTCCCATAAATCTTTTTCTTATAATCAGGGAGAAAAGATGACACATTGTAGAACAAAGCTAAAAAATCTCTCACTGCATGCCATTGCTTGTCGGTCAGCCGCGGCTCTGTAGGAGTGTCTCATGGTGGGTAGGGATATGTCGATGGGGTGGCAGCTTGAGTTGAGTGGTTTAGTGAATTAATCAATATTAAATGAAGTTATTTCAGGAGTTTCTTCTATTTGTTTAGTCTGCACATTGATTTATTCACTCATCCATTCAAATTGATTTTGTAGGAGAATAGGAATGAGCTATCATATATATTTATTCCAACTTGAGCTAAAATAACCTTAAATGCTTTTGCTGAAAAGATCAAAAGTTGTAAGGTTGACTTGTTCTCTACCCTGAAACAATTCTTACATGTTATGGAAAAATTGGGCTTTAGAATAAAATTATTCATGAATAGATGCTGGAACTATCCAACCCTTTATTTAGTTTATTTTTAATTTTTATTATTGGATACAGACAGAGGGAAATTTAGAGGGGAGAGGGAGAGAAAGAGAAAGAGACAGAGACCCCTGCAGCCCTGCTTCACCACTTGTGAAGCTTTCTTCCTGCAAGTGGGGACTAGGGGATTGAACCTGGGTCCTTGTGTACTGCAGTGTGGGTGCTTAACCTAGTGTGCCAATGCCTGCCTCCACCCCAAACCTTTACTTAGGACCTGCCCTCTGAACTCTATTATGTGCAATCTGGTTGAAAATTTCCAAAGGGCTGAGCCAGGGAGAGCCTACCCATACACAGACTGGGTGCCCTTCCATGCTGGAGCCCACAGGGGTGAGTCCTGGCACCCTCAAGAGCACCCTACACGGTACCGGGGGATAGTGCTGTGGGGTGTCCTCTCCCTCCCACCCTCAATTTCTCTCTCTAAAGCAAGAATGAAAAAGTTGACCTGGAAAGGCTGTTTAGTGGTGGTATCACAGGCCTTGTATTCACATCCTGGTGCCGTACTGGACAATTTCTGAGTAGGGTTGAATCCACCTTTTTATTTATTTTTTGCCTGCAGGGTATAGGAACAAGAAAGTGCGGTGTGGTGCATGTAGGGAGATGATTGTTAGTATTGTTGTTACCGTAGTAATAACTCTAACCTGCCCCTATGGGACATTCATCCCCCCACTTCTGGTGGAGGGAGCATTTTAATACTGTGCACACTAACCTGCTGTACATAGTAAAGTAGCCGATCTCATTGACTCGAAAGCTTTACAGTGATATGGCATATTGATTTCAGCTCCTAAGTCTAATTGGTTGTGTGATTATAATATTTAGAGTTCTTACCATTTTAAATATTGAAAGAGAGATGGTATTTATTATACTTGCCATTTAATAACTGGTTACCCCTGGCTAACTTATGTATTTATTTCTGTGGCTTTATTTCAAGGGCCTCACTTTGTGCACCATTTTACCGCACTGGACTTTTTATATATTTTTCCACTCAAATAGAGAAACAGTCTACGTTAGCATTTCATGTACAGTTCTCAGTTTTGGACAATGCTATTTGTTTTGGATGTTTTGGATGGTGGACAATGCCACTTGTCCACCATCACGGTGGCATACAGAGTAGCTTCACGACCGTAACTAGCCCTCTGGGGGGATGTCGATAGAGCACAGACCTTGTATGCTTGAGGCCCTGGCTTCTGTCCCTGGAACTGCATAGAGTAGGCAGAGGCAAACAGAACATCACAAACAACAGGCACAAGTCCCTTGTAAAACGGACATGAGAAGTCTTTTCCTACCCACCTGCCTAGTTTGAGAAGACTTAATAGTCTCTGGACACCTTTCAGAACTGTTTGCACTTGGACTTGGTGAAATAGTAGAGTTTAGATCTCTTTGTCCATCATCCTGTGTTTCAGTGAGCACCTGTTATTTTTCCACAGCAGAGCAGACGATTTGGCAATCTCTGAAGGGAAGGGTTATTCAGTGAATCTGAGGCCCAGGCCTCATGGCTGTGAGTAGAAGGCTGCCAGGTTGCACACAGAGCGCCACACAGTAGCACCACTCTGGTCTGGAAACCGAGCATTGTAACACCTCCCTTTAGGCTGGAGGATCACTGAACATATCAGCATATTATTAACTAAAAAGTGAGGGAAATGCTCATCTGTCGTCATGTATGTTCACTTCCAGATTGCCTTTGTTATGCAGAAAAGCTTAAAACTCTACAAGACTAGGGAGTTGGGTGGTAGCGCAGTGGTTTAAGCGCACCTGAGGATCCTGGTTCAAGCCCCCATCTCCCCACCTGCAGGGGGGTTGCTTCACAGGCGGTGAAGCAGGTCTGCAGGTGTCTGTCTTTCTCTCCCCCTCTCTGTCTTCCCCTCCTCTCTCCATTTCTCTCTGCCTTATCCAACAACAATGACAACAATAAAACAAGGGCAACAAAAGGGAATAAATAAATCATTATGAAAAAAATGTACAAGACTTAATGATAGTCTTCATTTTTGATATTTTAAACCACTAAGTAGATCCCACTGACTCTGTGACTAAATGTGTATCACAAGCAAGCATGCTCCTCTGTCTTTGAGACCTGGATCTTGAATACATGCGGGTTTAGCCAGTGAAGTTGTAACGATGTCTTATGAAAACAGTTGGGCACCATTTTAAACCTTTCCATAGAATTGTGAGTATTTTGCACAGGATAAAAGAAAATTTTTTTTTGAGATTCCTGCATGATAAATTTTGGCATGTATTAATTTTAGATATCAAAAATATTCTTATTGACCTGGCAGATTCTGTTGTTGGCTTTTGAGTTTCACCATTCCAGGCTGTTCTTTTTCTTTTTTTTTTTTCAGATAGAAAAAGAGATCCAGAGAGAGAGAAAGAGAGAGAGAGAGAGACCTCACAGCACTGAAGCTTCCTCTTCCTCTCTGTTACCACAGCCTTGATGTGCTATATACCAGGGGTACAGGGTAGGATGGGCACCTTGTCAACACAAGTATCTTGCTGGACCTCTGATAGACTTAGAAAAAAAATAATTGTGAAAGAAATAGAACTTAATGGTAATTTGAATAAATAAAGGAACTGGAGCTATTTTCTTCACCATGTCATTGAATGGAAAGTGTCTTGCTTTAGTAGAAAACCAAGTGATGAATTTTAGTTTTTTTGTATGTAGTTTTCTTCTGGCTATCATGTGTATTGCTAAATAATTCTGGAAATATGAGCTGTGGTAAGTCATTTGATTTGGGGATGGGGTGGTGACACACCTGGTTGAACACACATGCTACAATGCACAGAGACCCGGGTTTGAGCCCCTGCCCCACCTGCAGGGGGAAAGCTTTGCAAGCGGTGAAGCAGGGCTGCTTGTGTCTCTGTCTCTCCCCCTTTCTATCGCCTCTCCTTGGTTTCTGGCTATCTCTGTCCAGTACATAAATAAAGATAATAAAAAATTAAAAAATAAATAAGTCATTTGATTTGCATTCATGTCCATGGCAGCAGTATTCATGATAACCAAGTAGAAGCAGCCCCAGTGGCCAGTGACAGAGGACGGGATAAGCGAAATACGGTATACACAGAGCCTGGCATGCTAGTCTCCAGAGGAAGTACATTCGGCTCAATGGTGAAACCTGGGTAGAGCTGGAAGGGTAGGCTGGGTAGCTGGGTAGGCTGTGTGAAATTAGCCAGTCACAAAAAAGGCAGATACACAAGTGATGTATGATTCTGATGCTGGAGGAGACTCAAGAGAGACAGAAATTACAAAGGGGGCTGCCAGGACTGACAGAAGAGGAGCGTGGAGAGTTACTGTTCACTAAGGGTAGAATTTCAATCTTGAAAGCTGTAAAAGTTCTGGAGATTGGTTGCCTACAGTGTGAATGAGCTTAACATTTCCAAACTCTATACTTAAGAAAAGTGGCTAAGATTACTTTTTTTTTTTTTTTTTTGACCAGAGCACTGCTCAGCCCTGGCTTTATGGCGGTGTGGGGGATTGAACCTGAGATTTAGGGCCTCAGGCATGAAAGTCTCTTTGCATAACCATTATGCTATACCCCCACCCAAGATGACAAATTTTAGGTGTATTTTACCACAACTGTAGATGCAAGGAATCAACTGGAAGATGAAAAGATGGGGCTAGTCTTGCCCATTGAGTCCTCGGTGAAGGAATGGAGAAGTCTAGACCTTGGAGAGACTGTTCCTAGGGGTGTCCCCTCCCTTCCACATATAAGGATGTCCTGGTTTCAACTGCTAAGGTAGTGCGGAGGGAGAAAATAACTGCGATTATTATTTGCTCTTAAGAGGGTTATGTACTCAACTCTTTTTTTTTTTCCTTTTTGAAAAAGATTTATTTACATGAGGCAGAAAGACCAGAGCAGTGTTCAGCTCTGACTTGTGGTAGATTGGGGATTGAACCTAGAACCCCTGGGACCACACACATGTAAATCTGATGCGATCTCTTCCCAGCCAGCCTTTGAAATCTTAATAAAAAGTGCTAGGGACCAGGCAGTGGGGCACCTGGTTAAGTGCACACATTACAGTGCACAAGGACCTGGGTTCAAGCCCCCTGGTCCCCACCTACAGGGGGAAAAGCTTCACGAGTGGTGAAGTAGGGCTGCAGGGGTCTCTCTGTCTCTCTCCATCTCTTATCTCCCTCTCTCCTTTCAATTTCCCTCTGTCTCCATCCAATAATAAATAAATAAAAATAGCAAAGAAAAGTTTTTATTTCTTAATAAGTTTTCTATTAAAGACCACATTGATTGAAATATTGATTGACCACATTGATTGAAATTTTTTCAGCTTGGTGTATACTTCAGTAATTGAATGTAGATGTCACAGGGCCATGTAGCTTTAAATGATTAAGTTAGAAGATTCCTAAGTTTGTGGATCGAATTGTCAACACCCATGTCCAGCAGAGAAGCAGTGACAGAAGCCAGACTTCCCACCTTCTGCACCCCATAAAGATCTTTGGTCTATGCTCCCTGAAGAATAAAGGACAGGGAAGCGATGGGATATGGAGCTCTGGTGGTGGGAACTGTGTGGAATTGGACCTCTCTCATCCTACAATCTTATTGATCATTATTAAATCACTAATAAAAATAAATAAGAAAATTCCCAAGTTTGATGCAGGTTGGAAAGTATCAGCCAGCCAACAACTGAGTTCTCAAGGATGAGAACTGGAATGAAAACTCCAATGAAAAAGCTTCACCAGGTCAGAGAAAGCCATGTGAGGAATCCTGAAAGAAACCATGAACCGGGGGTTGGGCGGTAGCGCAGCGGGTTAAGTGCATGTGGCGCAAGGCGCGGGTACCAGCCACCTGCAGGGGAGTCGCTTCACAGGCGGTGAAGCAGGTCTGCTGGTGTCTGTCTTTCTCTCCCCTTCTCTGTCTTCCCCTCCTCTCTCCATTTCTCTCTGTCCTATCCAACAGCAATGACATTAACAACCACAATAATAACTACAACAAGGCTACAACAAGAGCAACAAAAAGGGGGAAAAATGGCCTCCAGGAGCAGTGGATTCATGGTGCAGGCACTGAGCCCCAGCAATGACCCTGGAGGCAAAAAAAAAAAAAATTGTGAGCCACAGCTCTTTCATACCCACATTAAGTGCTAATTGCTAATTTCGTAGGGACTGTAAATAGTTTTCTAAATATCCAGATGGCCCTTAGCAGGAAAAGGGTTTCCCATTCCTGGAAAGATTATATTCCAAATACCATGTGTCTTATATGACGTTAGTTACTTAAATATCAGTATCCTAGTTGAGAATGGAATGAAATATGGAATAAGAGAAGAGGGCCCGGCCCATCTGATGATGAAGGAGGAAGTACCTCTTATGAGCCATGATTGGCTTTGAGCTCCCGGCTCCTCACCTGCAGGAGGGATACTTCACAAGTGGTGAAGCAGGTCTGCAGGTGTCTTTCTTTTTCTTTCCCACTTTATCTCCCTCTCCTCTCTCGGTTTCTCTCTGTCATATCCAATAAAATGGGGAAAATGGCCTCCAGGAGCAGTGGATTTGTAGTGCAGGCACCAAACCCAAGTGATAATCCTGGAGGCAAAACAAACAAAAACCAAATTGAAGACCAAGAATTCTTAAAAAAATTTTTTTAATTATCTTTATTTACTTATTGGATAGAGACAGCCAGAAAGCAAGAGAGAAGGGGAGACAGAGAGGGAGAGAGACAGAGACACCTGCAACACTGCTTCACCACTCGCAAAGCTTTCCCCCTGCAGGTGGGGACCAGAGGCTGGAACCTGGTTCCAAGAGTTCTTAAATCACAATTTCAGTCAGTAGAAAGAAACATGAAATGCTGAGAAACACGGAAAGGTCCTGGAAAAGAAAGATGACATTACTAGCAGCATGATTGTAGCTCAAGAAAGACATTAGCTATGGGAGGCATGGAGTTAGCGCTTCTCCCAGGAGGCAGCAGCAGTAAAGGGACCAAACGGGGAAGCCAATGAATGGTGGCAGGGCTGTGGCTCCGAGATGCTGCTGTAGTGCGGCCCACGTGAGGCTGTGCTGTGGCTGCAATCGACATCAGCTGAAGGCTAGTCGAAGCTTGCACTCGCTCGTCTCTAGAATGTGTGTGACTCCTCCTCTACTTGTGTGTTATAAAGAGTGTGTTATGCCAGCTCCCCCCGGTTTAAAGCTTCTGTCTCTATTCCTGCTATACTAAGCACCGGTATGCCTGCAGGGCACTGGTTTGATCCCACTCAAAGCTGCGGTCTATTTACATAAACCACTGTTAACTAAGCACCACCCTCCCTCCAGGGCATCGGTTAAATCCCCACTGGTTCATAGTGTCTTTTTGCTCGGCTCCCTCTGGTAGTCACCCTGATTTCCACCACCACTGTCTTTTCGCTCCACCCTCTCTAGGTCACACCCTGTTTCCATCCTACTTGACTAGTATATATATAAGCTGCTTTTCTGAGTAAACACACTTGGAATTGCTTTCCAGCTCCGAGATCGTTAGCCCGGCAAGAGTTCCTGATCCCTCTCCCAAGCAGCAGCCTAGGTTGGCTCCAGTTGAGTTCTATCCAACCCAGAGAGCACGTGCTCGGGAAGAAGCACCCTCCTCAGGCTACCCCGGCAATATCCAGGGCTTTTTTTTTTTTTGCCTCCAGGGTTATCGCTGGGACTCTGTGCCTGCACTACGAGTCCACTGCTCCTGGAGTCCATTTTTTCCCTTTTGTCGCCCTTGTTGTTTATCATTGTTGTTGTTTATCGTTGTTGTTATTGCTTTGTTGTTGGATAGGACAGAGAGAAATCGAGAGAGAGGAAGACAGAGTGGGGAGAGAAAGACAGACACCTGCAGACCTGCTTCACCGCCTGTGAAGTGACCTCCATGTAGGTGGGGAGCTGGGATCCTTGCGCCAGTCCCTGTGCTTCATGCCACGTGTGCTTAACCCGCTGCGCCATTGTCCAGCCCCACTACCAGGGCTTTTTTTAAGGTTTCTTTTTTATCTTCTAATTTAATTTAATTTATTATTTGATGGAGTCAGAGAAATTGAAAGGGGAGGGAGAGCTAGGGAGGGAGAGAGGCAAGAGAGACACCTGCAGCCCTGCTTCACCACTCTCCCCCCACCCCCCCGCAGATGGGGACCAGGGGCTGGAATCCGGGGTCCTTGCACATGGTAATGTGTGCACTTAACCACTACCTGGCCCTAAATGCTTCTTATCAGGCTTTTCTAGATCTGGTATGTCTTACCTCCACCTTCCCATTGCTTTCCTTGATATATTCTATTTCTTAGTTGTATAAGAAGTATCCTAATGTATATTAGAATCTGTGTTATAGGAGTGAGGAAGTCAAGGTGATGATGAAGGGGCTTGTGGGAAGGAAGCTCTTTGTAGATGATCCAGGACTTTGAGATTTTCATAGGGGAAAAGATGGTGGCTAATTAAGCAGGCATTGAGGATTTAACTGTTTCCTACTTGACTCTATCCTTAAGTATTACATCTTTACAGTATTATCTGTATCAGTTCTGTCTAATCTGCCCTTAGTTATATAATGGATAGTTGATCCAGCCCTTCCTTTGAAGAAAATCCTTGATGTATGAGATCGTTAAAACAAATTCTAACATTTGGTGTTCATTAGTGTTGCAACCGAAACAAAAACATTTTAATGGTTGATCCCAGAGTATTTTGAAGTTGGTGTAACTTTGCTGGAAAGGTATTTAAACTGTAGTATCGATTGCAAGTAGGCCACAAGCCAAGTTTCAAAGCTGTTTCTAAGTAAGACAGTGGGTTTTTCAGAATGCAAAAACTACATTATATGGCATGGATCCAAGTGGGAAGGAAACAGAGTGAAGCAATTACAGTGGGATTGGCATTGATAACTGTGTTTCCAAGTGACTAGGAAAGTTTGAGGTCCTGTGGAGCAGAGGTTAGAATAACTCCCTAGTATGTTTAACAATAGTTTATACAGTCATAGGCTAGAAGAAAGTGTTTTGGTTATAAGGGATGTTAATTCCAGGGTAACAGTTGAAACTTCAAAGTGAATCTCAGTGTATAGGTACTTTTTTTCTGACTGAAATCAGGGTGCTTGACCTTTTTATTGTACATTATAAGAAAAATCATCACTGTCCTGTGTCTCTTAGAGTAAAATAGTGACTTTCTGTAAGTCAGCGTTTGGAAAGATACTGTTCACTTACCCACTGCTTGTTCTCATCTGGGAAAAAGCATTGGGCAAAAATAATTTTTCTGTTACGCATATGGAAGAGATTACTTAGCTTTCTGTTAATGCCTAAGAAAAACAATAGTCCTAGTAACATCAGATGTGAAACTGAAATCGATTTGGCACTCTTTTGCCATTCTGAAGCAGAGAAGGGAGGAGGAAGAGGAGAAATATCATTGTTCCATGAGAGGAGAAAGACCAGAGCTCTGTCCCGTGGCAGCACATGCAGGCCAGTGATCCTGCCGGAGACCTCATACTTGCAAGTCCTGTGCTGTGTTGCTGGGCTAGTTCTCGAACCTGAGATAAAAGACACAGATGAGAGAACAGCCAGCTTGATGGTAGATGGAATCTAGTGGCCTATATGTCAGTTTTGACATGTAATCTTAGATTATGTTGCTGACACAGGCTCTGAAAAAAATCTCAGGGTATTTCTTATTCAGAATTGTTTTGGTTTGTTTATGTAATTATTCAGTGGAAGATCAGTGACTTTAATATCACATCACTATTCGATCTGTTTTCAGCTAGTGTTTTTAAAAGCATGCAGTGTTATTCCCATTAACACAATGAACATGGACTACTGTCCTATATGAATTTCTGGTGAGTGAAACAATGGATTTGGGTTGTTGCCAGGTATTATTATGACTGTGAACTGCTTTGTCTTCTTGTGTGTATTTTTGGCTGCATCTGGGTCTCAGTTTAATAGTTGAATGCTAATTCTGATAAGTTAATAATTTTGAAACCTTAATATTTACTCCCCCACTGCTTATGATACATCATTTCTGGGGTGGCGGTAGGTCTGGAGGTGTAGTATTTGAAAATTCATGAATCCATTTGACATGCTTCAATATTCAGAATAGTTTACAGTGCCAATAAATTTTTAGCAACAAGTATCTTTTAATATCTGCTGTCTGTACTTAAATCAATTTAAAATTGTCAGGTCTACTTGTATTTTAAAAACACAGTTATTTATTGAATCACTGCACTGTTTATCTGTGGCTATTCCCAACCTGGGACCTGTCACATGGAAGTCCTGTCTGCTACCACTGTGCTATCTCCCAGTCCCCAAAAGACATGTACAAATGTTAGGAGGCTACAGAGTGAGGGAGTGCTTTTAAATGGAGCCTGGAATGTCAGAGCCAACGCAGGAGAAAGCCCAAGGAAAGAGGCTTGAGAGATCTAAGGAAGACCAGAAGAGAGAGAGACCAGGGTGAGAGGCGTGGGTCTGCCGTAGCTGACCCCTACTAGCCCCAGGCAGCCACTGGTCTGCATTTGTAGCTAGAGGTTAGTGTTTATCTCTTGTCAAATGGATTACACACTATTTCCTCTTGCTGTTTTTTAAAGTTTTTAAAAAATGATCTTTACTTACTAGATAGAGACCGTCAGAAACTGAGAGGGAAGGGGAGATAGGGAGAGAGTTAGAGAGATACCTGCAGTCCTGCTTCATCACTTGCAAAGCTTTCCCCCTGCAGGTGGGGACCTCAGGCTTGACCCAGTCCTTACACATTGTAAAGTGCGCTCAACCAGGTGCGCCAACGCCTGGCCCCCAAGTATTTCCTCTTGTTTGACTTTTGCTCAGTTTGCTGTTCCTGAGATCCATTCGTGTTCTATATTGGCTGTTCCTTTGCTTGCTTATTTCATTTTAGTTCTGAGCATTCCATTTATACAGCACAGTAGTTGGCCCATGTGTAACATTTCTCGGTTTTCCACACAACACTTTAACCCCCCATGAGGTCCTCCTCTGCCATCTTGTTCCAGGACCTGGACACTCCCCTCCACCCCAGAATCCTTGACTTTGGTGCAATACACCAACCCCAGTCCAAGTTCTGCTTTGTGTTTCCTCTTCTGATCTTGTTTTTCAACTCCTGTCTGTGAGTGACTCACCTATATGGGATGGGATTAAGAATCTCACCGTGTTTTTATGCAAAGTTCCAGTGGGTTATGGATCAAGTTGTGTACCTGGCCGCTCACTTCCTACCCCCAAGTCTTAGGATAAAAAATAGTCAAAAAGGAGCAAAATGTCTCAGCTGGGGAATTCTTCTTGTGTTTATCTTCTGCTTTTAAAGGTGTAATTTCTGTGTATTTCCTGGAAAGTGAGTGCCGTATGCTATAGACTAGCAAATGATGGCAATTCCACTACCTCGTTTTTATTTTATTTTGCTAAATCTGGTTGGGTGCTTAAACTCATGTAATTAATTTGTGTGTTTATAAGCTCAAATTAATGTGGCTGAGCATCTGTTCTGTCTGTGTTCCACACCTGTCACAAGATGGTTGTAAGCAGTCACTCATAAAGAGAAACACGTGGTCAGGACCCCCCCCCCCCCCCCCCGCTTTGAAGTGTATGCACTGTTTTGCTTGGTGACCATGTGAAAAATACCAATTACTGAAACCTTGAGAAGAATGAAGTCACTTATAAACATAGTATTCATACAAAAGAGACCCTCTCAATCAAAACCATGCTAAGACGCAGTGGACCAGATCTTTAAATATATATATATATTTAAAAAACCTGTGATTTGGGAAGGCAGCCTTAAACAAAACAGTATTGTTACAAGTGACTAAAGTGAGGCAGCTGGCAGTCAGTCTGACAGGGAGCCCTGGAGCGAGAAGTACCTTAGTGACTGCATGGGGAATATTAGCATGTGGTTACAGCCATTTGCCTAACACACTTAAAAATAAAAAAAATAAAAAAAACTAGTTCAATCTCCTGCTCTTTTAATTTTTATTTATTTAGTTTTGATAGAGACAGAGTATTGAGAGGAGAGAGAGAGAGCGGCAGAGAGAGAGAGAGAGAGGCAGAGAGAGAGAGAGAGAGACTTCAGCACTAGTACTACTTCACCACTCATAAAGCTGTCCCCCTGCAGGTGGGGATAAGGGGCTAGAACCTGGGTCCTTGTCCACTGTGATGCGTGCACTCAACCAGGTGTGCCCCCGCCCAGGCACTCCCCACCTTCATCTAGCACACTTCCGAGAATTTTAATGACAAAATCATTAACTTCTAGAGTTTCCAGAAGACAAGAAGCCTGCATGAAAAAAGCCCTTCAGTTGGGATGAGAATCCTGACACAGGAAGTCAGGGATCAGTTGCAGCTCATGAAAGCTGGTGATTATAAACACACAAACAAAAAAGACGTCATGACAGTTGCAGACTTTGGTGTGAGATTTAGATCCACATGGGTGCGTCTCAGGAAAGGTGACGTCCGTCCTCTAGTGTTCGTCATCAGAACAGTCTCCTCTGAGAGGCCCACACCTACGAGAGGGGCAGAGATGGCAGTTTGCCTCGGGGTCCTCACTGTGGAGAGTTAGAGGCTGGCTTTGGGCTAAGTAACTGGTCTGCGTGTGAACCCTCGTTTTTATCACTTAACTAGGTTGCTGAACAGAATGCTTAGCGCGCTCCAGTTTTTGAGCTTGACATGTGGAAGATAGCTCTCCTAGGGTGCTTGGAAGATTTCAGCGAACTGATTAATGAAAACTGCTCAGCACAGCGCCACCAGCACGCCGGAGAAACACAGAATATGCTGGCAGGAAAATTTAACAGAAGCCGACATTCACCCCTTCTGGTTGTTTTTCTGGGAACCATCTTTCTGTCTGCTGACCCTTACTCCTCCACCTTTCTCCTTGCTCGTGTCATCTTTCTCCTCCTGCTCCATTCCTCTGGCTTCCTTGTTCATTCTTTTTTCCCCTTTCTTTTAACTCCATTTTCTCTCACTTCCCTCCTTCGGCTTCTTGTTGTCTATTAAGATCTCCTAATTACTATCATTCTGTTTGCTGACTGAGTGAGCACACTTTTCTTTTTTCCCTTCCTCCAGGGTTATTGCTGGGGCCTGGTGCCTTTACTATCAATCCATTGCTTCTAGAGGTCGTTTTTCCCTTTTTTTTTTATTGGACAGAACAGAGAGAAATTGAGAGAGGAGAAGTTAGAGAAGGAAAGTGAAAGGTGAAGCAACCCCCCTGTAGGTGAGGAGCCGGGGGCTTGAACTGAGATCCTTGCGCGGGTCCTTGTGCTTAGTGCCACGTGTGCTCACCCTGGTGCGTTACCACCCAGCCCCTATGGGCGCACTTTCTTTGTCGCTTTGTATGAATATACCTCTGCCTCCCGGTCTCTTAGTCTTACTTGATCCTCAAATCCCTTCCGAGAACTTAGGCTCTAAAATTGTATAGAGTGTGCATTTTTAATGGAATTTTCCATAGTTCTTTTTTTTCTAATTTCTTTATTGGTGGATTAATGGTTTACAGTTGCCAGTAAAATACAATAGTTCGTACATGGATAACATTTCCCGATTTTCCACGTAACAATTCAGCCCCCACTAGATCCTCCTCTACCACCACATTCCAGGACCCGAACCCCCTCGCCCCCACCCCAGAGTCTTTGACTTTGGTGCAATACACCAACTCTAGTCCGAGTTCTGCTTAGTGTTTTCCCTTCTGATCTTGTTTTTCAACTTCTATGAGTGAGAGCATCCCAGATTCATCCTTCTGTTTCTGACTGATCTCACTTCACAGGATTCCTTCAAACTCCATCCAAGATGGGGTGAAGAAGGTGACGTCACCATTTTTAATAGCTGAGTAGTATTCCACCATGTGGATAGAGCACAGCTTTCTCAGGCACTCATCCGCTCTTCATCCCATAGTTCTTCACCCAGCTGTCATTCTCCAGTCTTTGCTCTAGATAGTTTCTTGCCTTTTGCCTCATTGGTGTTAGGGGACCACTCTGAGCTTGGAAGGTGCTCACAGCTCTGCTCTGGGTCTTCCGATTAAGTTCCTGTGGCAGGACAGGATGAAGATTTGGTGAAAGGTGAGGTGCTATGACATCTCTCTTGGGAGAGTATGGAGATGGGCCCTCGTAACAGCGGCAGTCTTAATAAAGTGATGCTGAAGTTGAAGAAGAAATGAAGTTTGTTTTTCCTAACACTCTCATATAGACGCGAGATTTGATAAATAGCGTTAGGAGGAACTTCATTCCCAGCTAACTGATCATCCGGTTCTACCTTTCATCTCGTAGGCACCAACTTTGTGTATAGAATGTTAGAGGTGCCATATACAGTCCATCAAGTTCTTTGTCTTGTCTCAAATACTCATCAAATCAGTTATTCAATTCAAAACATAGTAAATATTTTCATTTACTCTCCCTCCTCCCCAGATTCTGTCTGAGACTAAGTTGACAATAGCACACAGTGACGTGAAAAACTGTATTTGGAATCATAAGTTTAACTTGTAAGAATTCTAGATTGCCAGCATTTTTGTTTGCCCTTAAGCCTTTGGAGGTTTGTAAACTGTAAGAAGAGAGTGGTGTAGACTTCCAGTAGAATTTTTTCTCTAGTTGGCTAAGGAGACAAGGTTGTTTTTTTTAAATTAACAATAATTTTTAACCTTTATTTTTTGGATAGACAGCCAGACATTTTTGAGAGGAAGGGGAAGATAGGGAGTCAGACACCTGCAGCCCTGCTTTACCACTTGTGAAGCTTTCTCCCTGCAGGTGGGGATGGGGGGCTTGAACCTGGGTCCTTGCGCACTGTAACATGTGCGCTCAGCCAGGTGCGCCACCACCCGGCCCCCCCTTTTTTTTAAAAAAATTTTTTATTAAGTGAAATTGTCATTCACATAAATCAGCATGACAGCTTGAAGAATTTAGAGATTCCAAGTACACATTCTTCACATATCTCATGTGTGAAAGTCTAGAGAAGCAAAACAGTCTTTGAAAACTGCATTTCTTTCATCTCTGCATTTATCATCCTGACTTCAGAAATAAAATACACATTTTCAAGGGCTTTGATTCTTCTGGACAGTAGTTAAGCCAACTTAACAAACACAAAATCCTCTAAAAATACCATTGGTTAGCTTTGGTAACAGAACCACACTGACAAACTGAGTCTCTTCACATGCGAAGCATTGGGAGTCCTGCAGTGAACACAGCACTTCAACTTCTTGCTCTTGAGACCCAGAACAAAGAGACACATCTCTGTGGGTAAATGCACATTTCTCATTTTAACTCTGTTTTTCCATTTTACTGTTCCCAGTTATCAGTGCTTAGGAACAGTAAAGACTCGAATAGAATCTGAGGAGAGTAACTTGGCTGTTGATGGTCGTCTACAATGAGTTGTTCCCTAGGACAAAATGGAGCCACTCAGTTGGTCTTAGTCTGTTTTCTGTGTTTTCATGATCAAATTGACGGCAGGCCATGAGTCTTGGCTGTTCTGAAAAGAAGGTTTAGTCATCCAAATTCTTTTTGTATTTTGAAACACAAAGATTTGCCTTGGAAATGAAAACACATAGAGATATTGGCCATTGACTGGGAGGCTGCTTTTGTTTTTTGATAGAGATTGAGAGGGAAGGGAGAGATAGAGAGGCACTTGCAGGCCTGCTTCACCATTTGGAAAACTTTCCCCCTCCAGGTGGGGACCGGGGGCTTGCACCTGGGTTCTTGCATATTGTAACATGTGTGCTTAACCAGGTGTGCCACCACCTGGTCTTGAGACCTGTTTTCATAAGTCTTTCTCCAGGTCATAGAAGCAGATGCCCCTAGAGGTCCACCTTGGACTTAGTTACCTTTGAGCCCTCAGGAGTAGGTGGGATGCATATTTGGTGTGACCTCTCCACTATTCAGGCTATGAAGTTGGGGGCTTCTGTGCCCTCCTTTGACTGGATTAGAGGGTCCTGTTGTTGAACCAAGTCAACAACAAGTTTTTTTTCTCCTTCTTTGTAATTGGTTTCTATTTTGCCTACTGCTGAAAACTGCTTTGAAACCAGAGTGTACAGAGACCAGTGGGGGTACCTGGGCGTTTGACAAGACTTTGGGGTGTAGGGGAGTGGAACATATTCTGTTTCTGCCCTGGGGATTAAGGCAGTTTATTCTAAATACCTTTCACTGATTCTGCCCAGTGCTTTGATGGAGTCTTTGTCAGGGAAGCTTGGGGGGTTGGAGGCGGGGGGGGGGGGGGGGGGGGGCTCAGAAGGCAGATTCTCAGGCTGCCTTTGAGAGTAGGTATATGAAAGGGGGAGGGGGTCTTTGTTCACCCCATTCCTGAACCAGAGAACTATAGCTAGATGGGGCTTGAAAAATGTAACTCCCCCTCCTTTGTCATTGAGCCTTCCTGAGCTGGAGTGTCAGTATGCCAGCTCTGGAGGATTCCATGGTAAGGAGAAACCTCAAGACATTTTCACCTGGGCTCCCCGCTGCCTTTCCTCCTCTGCCCCTCGCCTAACACACATCCTGTATTAGAAAGAAAATAGGAAAAAGAAACACAACACTTGAGTTCCAGAGCTTGGGAATTATTTAGGACTTGCTTGAGATGATAGGTTTAAACAAATGGTATTGGAAAGCCTTAAGAGTTCTGTCCGTAAGTCTCTACGAGTATGAGAAAAAAACATTATCTTTGTGGGGAAGACCACACAGGGAAGTAACGTACTAACTGAGCTACTTAGAAGGCAACACATCTTAGCCAGTAATAATACTAACTATTGCAGGGTTAGTACGTAAGAATTGCTATCATGTACAAGCGAACATCTGAGTTGCCATACTTCTTAACTATGCCATTCTCTCCCTTCCATCCTCTCTCTCTCTCTCTCTGTGGTATTGGGGGATGAACTCAGGACCTTGTGCATGCATGAGACTGCTGAGTGGCCTTTTCAACCAATTTTCTAGTCTTCATTTCTTTGAAAGATGGAGGAGAGGAAGAGAGGGATACACAGGACTCACTGACTATATGGCAGCTCCACCACCATCTGTGATGCACTCATGTGATGCCAGGGCTCAGAGTCAAGGCTGCCTACAGTGGCAGGTGGCACGTTAGTGGGTGAGCTCTCTCCCAACCCCGACCAGGGTCCCCTGACTGTCATGGTTAATGTTTGCTTGCTAAGTGCTCTCCATGCTCAGTGAAACAAACACAACGAGGTCAAGCTTAATTTTACAGTGGAAAATTTTATTTCAAGACATTTTTTTCCCTCCCTGCCTTTTGAAGCTACTTTGACTCATTTGAATGTCGTCTAATTTCAGGAGTAGCATCGTCTGTAAGCTATAGAGGTGTGGGTAGAAATGCATCCTACATGACATGACTGGAATTTTTCTCCAATTATGAGGGAGAAAGGCTTTTCTTCCACAAGGCTCTTCCAGTTTCAAAAAAAAAAAAAAAAGATGCAGCTGTTTGTAAGAGGAAAACTAAACTAACAGACATTTAATATGTCCTGTCCTAGGACGGGGAGGAGGCCAAAACTTTGCTGTTCAAAAATGACATGATTTAGCCTGGCAGCTTCGGGGTGTGACTATTTGGAGCCCTATCACCATCACTGCTTTTGTTGGTCTGTCTGAGCTCCGGTGGGGAAGCTGAGGCTTGGGCTCTGACAGTGACCTGTTGTCCTTTTCCAGCTGCCCGCACTTTGCTGAGACCCACGAGGCACTTTCCGCCCACACAGAACCCTGGTCCCTTTCCAGAACTCTCAGCAAATAGCAGTGCTCCATCCAGAAGTCCCTCTGCCGACATCCTGCCCGGCCCAGATGAAACCGGTAGTTGGAGGCCGTGTGGTTGTCACTCATTGCTGATCCAGGTACGGCCACGTGTTGCTGCTTTTAATTTTCTCTCTCGGAACATCCAGCAGGGTCTGTCTGCCTTTTTCCAGGAGAACCCAGTGAGAATGTGTCTGAGATGCCTGCAGCCTAGAATTCTCAGCCGCCTGTCTGGAGACTGTGGGCTTTGCCTGTGCTGCTAGAACTAGGCTTTGTTTTCAGGCACAGCGCAGCGTAGGACAGGTGGCGTAAGGTGCCAAGGAAAAGCAAGAATGTATGACGCCTTTGCACCCACGTTTTTGGACGTGACGGCATGGAAAGTGACTGCTTCTGGCCACAGCATAGCCACTGATGATGCCGCTTGTCATTTTGGGGTAGCATGTTGAATTGGATGGCTAATGTGGCTTGATGTTCACTCTTAAGATAGTGATAAGACTTTCAGGAATATTCATTCGTTCTCACCAATTCTCATTCTATTAACTAGTTTTGCATTTTAAGCTGCTCTAATTGACTCTGAAAGGAAGTGTCCATGGAATAAAGCTCATGTGGCTTGGAATCAGACAGTTCTACCTTTATATTTCCCCCTGGTTTTGTGACCTTGAATGAGTTACTAGATGACAGAGTGGGTGCGAGAGTAACAGTGTGGTCGCAGGTCCCTGTCTAAACCCTGGGTCGTATTTGGTACTCAGCTAATTATCTGCCCCTCTGCATGACTGACTGGTGGCTTATATCTCTGCCTTTCAGTTCTCTTCAGACCTTCGCCTGTTTTGTCTGTTCTGTCAACACTTAAAATATGAAGGTGTTCCGTGGGGCGAATGAGGCGAATGAGGCGAACGTTAAGTAAAACAAAAGGTCTGCTGCCTGCCTCCTGAGAGGTTTCTGTGGTAACACTGTCTCTCAGCCTCGTGATGTGTCAGTATCCTCAGAGATGTTCTGTCTCAGGAAGACTTTTCCAAGGTCTTGGGCCTAGCAGTACAGTTTCTGCCTGCAGAAGGTTACAGGTGGGGTGAGGACTCTAGCACGCTCCCAGGATAATAGCTGCACAGGAAGCTATAATCATCTCTTGGTGAGCAAGGCAACCAGAAGAAAGGAAGTTTCTGCTAGGATTCAGATAGTTAGCGGCACAGGGAGATAGATGCCCCACGCTCTGTTCCCCTCCAAACTTTCTGCTAAAATGACTAACAGAACGGAAAGGTGGCAACAGTAGGAATAAGTTCAACAGGATTTTAGAAGTGGCAGAGTAGATGGAATGGTACTGACTCAGCAATACAGAGGAGATGGCATCTGAAAGGCCTGCAGGAGTGGGGGCCAAGCAACTCCAGGGCAGAGCCCCAAAGAGCCACAGAACTCGACAGCCCCACCTGCCTCTGAAGACGGGGGGCGGGGGGGGCGTGTGGAGCAGCTGGAAGCTGGGGAGTCGGCTGAGAATAGTCTGGAGGAGCGGGATTCCTGGGCTGCTTCGGTCTCCTGCTGCCAGGCCTATTCCTACTCTAGCAAAAGACTTTAGAGGAGTCTTTTCTTTTCTTTCTTTTTAAAATTTCTTTATTGGGGATTAATGTTTTACATTCGACTGTAAATACAATAGTTCGTACATGCACAACATTTCTCAGTTTTCCACGTAACAGTACAACTCCCCCACTAGGTCCTTGGTCATCCTTTTTGGACCTGTATTCTCCCCCCCACTCACCCACCCAGCGTCTTTTACTTTGGTGCAATACGCCAATTTCAGTTGAGGTTTTACTTGTGTTTTCTCTTCTGATCTTGTTTTTCAAATTCTGCCTGAGAGTGAGATCATCTCATATTCATCCTTCTGTTTCTGACTTATTTCACTTAACATGATTTCTTTAAGCTCCATACATGTCTCATGTATGACATGTAAAGATCTTCTCCCACTCTGTGAGGGGTCTCCAAACATAGCTTTTATGTGCACTGGAAACCAAAACAAGCTATGTGACATTGCACTGCAGTGTGTTCAAGGTATGTCTGTGAATCATGGCAGGACAGACAATCTTTAATACATCTGGGTTTTATTTTTAAACCAGTGATGGCTGTGTATGCATACCCTATTACATAAGGCTTGAACCCAGATAAATTATTCAGTAGAGTAGAAGTCAGTCCTTTTTTTTTTTTTTGATGAGTAAAATTTATAAATAAAAATAAAATTGCTTGATAAGGAAAGCAATTCGTCTTTGTTAAGCAGAACACCCTTTATTTTGTTCAAGAGACCTTTGATGTGGGCAGCCCAGCAAGTAACTCTCAGTATTTCTAATGATAAAAACTGTAGCTTGTGGACTTTGCCACATTTTTTCACATTTGTCAGCTCTGGCAAAGCGAAATATGTTTTTCATCTGAATTCTCTTCCCATACCTCCCTGCTGTCAGGCAGAAAGAATTTCCACTTAGCTGCTGCTTGTTATCAAGCTGCTAAAATCAAAGATGCTTAAAGATAACTTAGGAGCCAGTGACTAGAAACCTCAGAGACCCAAGAAAGTCACAGCCACATTGAGATAGTAACTGTGAGTAACCTGGGAGAAAACAGTTGGGTTCCCATCACGTGACTCTGCCCTCCACGGGCATAGCTTTGACCAGTCAGGCCACCCTTTTACCACCACCCCCAAACTTCAGGGGATGTGGTGAATTTTTCTCTCTGATGTGATTAGAACTGAGAACTCTGCATTCATAAGCTTTTGGTTTATTCCTCGACACTGGGTCTGCCACGACTGCATTCTTTTCTCTTTACCTAACGGTGCAGCCTGTGCACCATGACTCCTAGTGCGTGTTTCATGAAGGGTATCTTCTCATGAGTCGCACTGCCAGAGAAGTAGGGAAGAAACAAGAGTGTTTTGCATTCAACAAGGCGATTTCACAAAAACTGGCTAGGAATTGATCATTTTGCTTCCTCCTATACAGAAATATCCGTTTTATGTTTATTCCCTCGTGCTTATGAGGAGGAATGCCAGGATCCTTTCCCGGGAATAGAGACAGCTCATCAGTTTTGAAACCTGTTCTAAGAATGCCCAGTAGCAGGTTACAGCTTTCTTTTCCACAATTTAGTTCTTGAAAGCAAAGTGCTCTGGATTCCCGTATGTTTGAGTGCAGATATAAAGGTAAAGTCCTAGAAGTGGCACTTCAGAAGACTTTGTACCAGGAATTGGGCAGTAGCACAGTGGGTTAAGTGCAGGTGGCACAAAGCACAAGGACCAACAGGAGGATCCCTGTTCATGCCCCGGCTCCCTACCTGCCTAAGAGTCACTTCACAAGCAGTGAAGCAGGTCTTCGGGTGTCTGTCTTTCTCTCCCCCTCTGTCTTTCACTCCTCTCTCCATTTCTCTCTGTCCTATCCAACAAGACAACATCAGTAACAACAATAACAATAACCACCACAACAATGAAAAACAAGGGAAAATAAATATAAAAAAAGAAAAAAAGAACACCATAACAAAAAGACTTTGTACCCGTTATCTCAGTCTTATTAATCAGTATTAAATCTCTAAAAAAATATTTAAAAAAATTACTCAGGCACTGAATATGTTGTCACATCGTAGACTCTCCGCTGCTCTTCTGTTTGTCTCCGTCAGTAGAAGATGCTTGAGCGGCAGGTCCCTGTGACTGATTTCCATACATGTGCGCCGTGTGGGAGCTCTTAGAGCTAGACTGTGTGCGTCTTCAAAAAGGCCTTCACACTTTGGGCCACTTTGAGTTTTGTTTTCTTTTTGATCTTCACTACCAGGCCACTGTTGTGTTTTCTGACAATGTTGTATCCTCTTTGAGAAGTATGTCCTCCTGAGGAACACTGTCTGGGCTTTGCTCTCTGCAGTTGACTTAGGGAAAGCAAGCCACCCGGCTCCTGAGAGGGAAAAATGTAGGAAGGGAAGAACTCTAGGAGATGGTCCGGGTGCCTTTTTATTTTTTGGTCTGGAACAAGAATAATTTTTCTTTACTCCCTTTATCCTCATCTTCATCACCTCCTATTATTTCTGTTATTATTTGGCATTGGAAATATGATCAGTGCTCATTCCTGGGATAGTTTTGTTTTTCCTTCTTGTTTGCATGTTCTAAGTGAGGCCAAATTCACCTCACCTCTAGGGCTTGCAGTCTGCCAGATGTATTTGCCAGTGGAAATGAAAATGAATGTTCCGTTGGCGTACTGCACCAAAGTCAAAGACTCTGGGGTGGGTGTTGGGGAGGGTCTATGTCCTGGAACAGGATAGCAGAGGGCCTAGTGGGGGTATTGCTGTGTGGAAAGCTGGGAAATGTGATGCATGTACAAACTACTGTACTTACTGTCAACTGTAAAACATTCTTCTTCTTCTAGCGTTTGCCCTTCTTCCGTAGCCAGTCAACAGGTCAGGTTGAAAGCTGTCAGGAGCTGCTTGTTGCTGGCTTTGAAAGTGACTGGGATCCATGTGGATTCAGTTGGCTAGGAAGGATCGTCAGTTTCCCCAATGAATGGGTACTCACGGGATGCACCATGAGAAGGTCGATCCAATGCATTAATTCCCCCAATGGCAAACGCTAGAAGAAGAAGAAATTCCCCAATAAAGAAATAAAAAAAAGAAAAAGAAAATGAATGTTCCTTTCAGTCTGTCAGAATGCAGCAAAATATTTGCAAAAACTGATCTAACTATATTATATATTATATGTATTAAGATTTAATGGGGAGATGAGTAGATAGTTGACCCTGCAGAGAGCAGAAACACTCCGCCATGTGTGAAGACTTGGGTTTCAACCCTGGTCACTGCGTGGCAGCACCAGACAAAGGGATGGATGCTTCACAAGTAGGGAAGCAGCACTGCGGTGATATCTCTCTCTCTCTCTTTCTCTCTCTCCTCTCTCCTCTCTCCTCTCTCCTCTCTCTCTTGCCTTTCCCTTTTTGCCTTTTATCCTGCAGGTAAAAAGGAAAGGACACTGAGTTTGCCAGGAGCGGTAAAGTCGAACAGGTATGAAGTCCCAGCAGCCTGGGGGAAAAAAAGAAGGGCATAGAGGTCGATTTAAGTGGATGAGAGCAGTCGTGAGGAGGGTCCCTCAGGACAGCCGGTCTTTCTTTTTCACACCAGTACCCCTCCTACAAAGTACAGAGTCTGCCTGGGACTTTGCCAGTGCTCTGGAGTATTTCTGGTGCTCGGGGGAGATCTGGTGAGCGAGCGAGTGAATTTCAGACACTTCTGGTTTGCTTTTTAACATTAACAGGTGAAGATCTTTAATCTAGAAATTGAACAGCTGTGGAAAAGTAAGAACCCAGTTTTCCTAATGACTGCTCCATTTTAAAAAGGCATTTTACTGTTTTCAAAATCTGTAATGTTTGGAACGAAGCCAAATATACAACAACATGAGATTTTTATCATGCACGTTACTTCAATAATTTGATTCCTAATCGGCTTGTTGTTAGTAACTTGTGATTGTCATGTTAATATGTAAAGTCCTGATAATGTTCTTGTGGAAGTACTTGAACAGTTTACTTGCTTGCATAGGGAACAAATTTTTTTCTTTTAAAAAATTATTTGTTTGTTGGATAGAAGCAGAGAAACTGAGGCGGAATGGGGAGATACAGGAGAGAGAAAGAGAGACACCCGCAGCACTGCTTCACTACGCATGAAGCTTCCCCCCCTGCAGGTGGAGACCAGGGGCTTGAACCTGGGTCCTTGCTCATGGCAACATGTATTCTCAACCAGGTGGGCCACCACCCAGTCCCAGTAACATAGTTTTTCTTTTAATATTGTTTCTACTGTTATTTTGTCAGTAAACCCTTTGTAGAAGCTACACAAAGTGGTTTTTGTTGTTCTTTTCTAAAGTAAAGTCTGGTTTCTTTTATTTTATTTTGCCTCCAGCTTTATCGCTGAAGCTCAGGGCTGACACTATGAATCCACTGCTCCCGGTGACCATTTTTTTCCATTTTATTGAATAGGACAGAGAGATATTAAGGAGGAGGTAAGACAGAGGAAGAGAGGCACCTGCAGACCTGCTTCCCTGCTCATGAAGTGTCTCGCTGCAGGTGGGGAGCCGGGGCTCAAACCCAGATCCTTGTGCAGGCCCTTGCGCTTAGTTCTGCCTGCCTCAACCAGGTGCTTTGCTGCCCGGCCCCTTTCTGGGTTATCTTATAACCCAGATAGCAGTGCTGATTTCAGTGTTAAGGGACTTTAAAATGAACTATTCCAGGTCATTATGCAGAGGAGGAAATGGACCTCTAGTAGATAGGTGACTTGTCAATGTCACATGAGTGGATCGTAGCTAATCTAGAAATTGAGCAGGGTGTTATAGTTCTCTGTCTGCTGTATCTTTCAGACCCCTAACTACCACGTATAAGAAATCACTGTTCTTGGTGCAGGTTTAGCTAGACAGTGATAAAAGCTAAAATACAGGACGTGAGCTGTACAGCCCTACGTTTATGTCTGGATATGAGCCACTTACAGATACTTGCATGAGCACAGAGGACAGTAGGCTGTTCACTCTTAATTACCTCCAGGGTGGAATTTGGGGTAGGATTACTGCTAATTTTTCATTTGTAATTATGCTGCTTAAAACAAGAGATATCTACTACTTTTGTTATTAAAGAGATAATATAAATTTAAATCAATCTATCATTTTATGTATTTATGATCTTAACAAACTTGTAACAGCTAATTCAGTGAATAAATTTTCCCAGAGAAGAAAAATATCATCTAGCTTCTGATTAACATAACGCTACTGCAATAGATTCATCAGTACTAACATATACAGAAAGGAACATTTTGAAGATAATACTTCAGTCAAACTCTGAAACATCAGAGCCATGATACACAGAATGTAAGACATTTTTTTATTTTATTTTAGATGGCTTTTGTATTTAGCAGTAAACTAGATTAGATTATTAAATTCACCCATGAGAGATGAGTATTGCTTCCATATGAAACTAATACTAATAAATTCTCATAACCCTTGATTCAATTAAGACTCAAATCTTCAACACATTTAGCCGAGAAATGTGTTGATTAGAGAGCAGGAGTGGTACGGGAAGTGGCTCAGTGATAAAGCTTTGGACTCCTAAGCAGGAGGTCCTGAGTTCGATCCCCGGCATCACATGTGCCAGGGTGATGTCTGCTTCTTTCTTTCTCCTCCTGTCTTTCTCATTAATAAATAAATAAAATCTTTAAAAAAAAAAAAAAAAAAGAGCAGGATGAACACTGCCATCTTGTAGATTTTCCTAAGTTCTGTGACTCCAAGCCTCTTGTAGCCCCCAGAAGTGTAAAGACTCTTAAGTTCCCAACATTAGGAATAAATACTTCATGTCCTATGAAACAGTTTTAAACTGCAGTGACTAATAAAAATATTTCTGAGTGTCAGTATTTCCTGAGGAAATTGGAGCCATAGGTTTCAGGCTGCACTCACAAATCCTATTTTGCAAAAAAAAAAAAAAATTGGGGGTGCGGGGAGAAGCTAGTCATCCTAAAACCAGGATGAGACACGTCAGCAGTAATTTGATTTCTTTGGGGATGGAGAAAATTAAACACCAACCCTTTTCTCACTTAAGGTCTGTGGGTTGTAATCACTTGCTTTTGTAGCAAGCTTTTATTATTTCATTAAAGCACCAGTTATTGTCTTTTAAAAGACCATGAGATCATATCCAAGACCTGATGCATACTCAGCAGTTCAGCAAGGGGACTCTTGCTCTCTGAGGAGGTGTTCAAGCTTTTGCTGAAGCCACGAGCATCTAATCACAGAGCTCTGGACGACTGTCCGGACTGTCTGGTTCAGACTACAGAAGAGCATATAAATCATTACAGGATGCAGTAATTCTAAAGGACACAGAGGGCTCTTGCCTCCTCCTTGATCTTTCCTACACTTGGAGAGATGGAACTTGTGTGGGGACAGTCACTGTTCAGACGAGGTCCTTCTTCTTCTAGCGTTTGCCCTTCTTCCGTAGCCAGTCAACAGCGTCAGGTTGAGCCTGATGTCAAGTTTTGAGACCTCCTTTGAATCTGGAGAGGTGGCAGTCGTTGACTATGTGGGTCATAGTCTGTCTGGAGCCGCAGGGGCGGTTCGGGTCGTCTCTGGCTCCCCAGCGATGGAACATAGCGGCGCACCGGCCATGGCCTGTTCGATAGTGATTGAGGAGGGCCCGATCATAACGTGCTAGGTCAAAGCCGGGTTGACACTTGCAGGGGTCTGTGATGAGGTGTTTGTTCTTGACCTCAGCTGACTGCCAACTCTGTTTCCAAGAGTCTGGAACAGAGAAGTTCAGTGTAGGCGTAGGGGACCAGATTGGGTGACAAGACGTCAAGCGTTGGACAGGGTGGGCGAAGATATCCGCGTATATCAGACGAGGTGATCAGAGTTGACTCTTCACGAAGAGTTCTAACTGCCGCTTATACCACCTGTTATCAGCGCTCAAAGTGAATACTGGAGGCCGGGTGGTGGCACACCTGGTGGAGCGCACATGTTACAATGCGCAAGGACCCAGGTTCAAGTCCCCGGTCCCCACCTGCAGGGGAAAAGCTTCACAAGTGTGAAGCAGGGTTGCAGGTGTCTCTCTGTCTCTCTTCCTCTCTATCCCCCCTCCCTCTTGATTTCTGGCTGTCTCTATCCAATAAATAAATCAATATAATAAAAAGATTTTTTTAAAAAGTGAATACTAGCTCATTATCAGGCAAAAAAAGACACCATTACCCTCGTCACTAAAATTCTGTGAAGACGAGAAGGCAAAGATAGAAAACGAGAGAAGTCTTCCTTAGTATTAAGTTAAGGCTGGAGGGTGATCGAGGTAGGCCTTTAGCTTTCAAATTTCTTACGGTATTCCCAATACAACCCAAACATACTTCTTGCATCTTTGTCTCCATGTTGAGAAACGTTAAGCTGTAAAATAGAAATCATGGAGCTCAGGCCTGAGAGAGAGCTGCCTTGTCACGTGTATGCTGCGCAGGTTCAAGCCCTGGCACTCCATCTAGGTGCCCCCAGCACTGGGGGAACCCTGGCATTGTGTCATTCCCCCTCCCCACCCCAGTGAAGAATCAGTCCAGGAGTAGGGAGAATCACACAAGTGCGAGATCCATCTTGCTGTGAAACAAACAAATGCAACTTGGCTCCATTATGCCTTCTCCCTGCTGCTTCCTTATACAAGGAGCTAAAATAAAATAAAATAAAATAAAATAAAATAAAATACACATGGATGCAGTTTCTCCTCTTCTCATCAGAGCTGTTTGCAAAACACTGTCACCCCCAGCCTAGGTCCTTATCTATCAAGGGCCAGGACTCACCCCAACCTGGCCCTCCCCTCCTCCCAGCGTCCTTTGCCGCTGCCATACTTCACACACGGCCCACATTTTCCTTTGTATTTCCTCTCCAGTCCTTGTTTCTGAAGTTCCACCTGTGAGACCATCTGGTCTCTGTTGTCTTTCTCTTTTTGACTTAACCTCACTCAACATGATTCTGTCAATTTCCATTCAAGCTAGACAGAGGAGACAATCTCATCATTTTTAGCAGCTGAATTGTATTCCATTATGTAAATATACTACACCTGTTCTTAGCCCCTCAGGTTTATTACAGCACTGTCTGTAACATACCAGAACTGTCTCAATGCCAAGTAAGGATAGGCAAATATACTTTAATGCCTTTGTGCTCTGGAATAATTCACCGTTAAAGAATAACAAGTAATACGACATGAAAATAAAAAAAGTCCCAGAAATAGCACTGGATAGGACAGAAAATAAAGCTGCAGTATGGTAGATGTGATCGTGATTGCAGCAACTCTGAAAACATGCAAAGCATTAGCTGTAGTTGAAATAAACGCGGACAAATACACAGTCGAAAATAGGCATGGGAATAAGAACTCCAAGTTCAGAATGGTGGTTGCAACCTCTTTGGAGGGAGGGAAGGAAGGGGAAGGGGGGGGAGGTCCCAGAATGTTGGCAGGGACATTTAGTATATTTATTTGTTTGCTGCAGCATTATTTGTTCATTTATTGGACAGAGCTAGAGATTGAGAGGGAGTGGGGGAGTAGAAAGTCAAAGAGAGAGAAACAATTTTCTGTCCTGCTTCACCACTCAAGAAGCTTCCCCTGCAGATGGACACTGGGAGCTTGAACCCAGGTCCTGGCGGGCGCCTGGTAACATGTAACGTGCAATGTGCTCTCACCCGGCTGTGTTATCACCACCACCACCCCCAAATTTTATTTGACAAAAGTTTTAACATGGCATTTAGTGATTAAAAAAAAAAAAAGCTGGGAAGAGAGTATGCGGGTCATTTCCTTTATATTTGAACTATTACACATGCACTCAATTAAGGTAGGCTATGTGAAGATGCATGACCAAGGAGGGAGGGGGGGAGGGAGAGAGAGAGGGAGAATAGAGGGTCTCTGGGGTCAGAGGATTTGTCCCATCTTTCTGTCTTCATCTGTCTGAGGACGTCTCCTATAAAGTCGGGATAGCAACATCTATTTCTGCTTGTTGTGATGAATACATAACGTACCTAAAATGCTCCTCACAGTTCCTGAGATATGTCAAGTTCCAAAGAGCCGGGAAGAAAACGCAGACCCCAGCTAGCACCCCTGACATTACTCAGCTTCAGAGTGCAAGTGCGGTGGCAGGAGAGTTGAGGCTCAGGAGCCGCCTAGGTGTACGCAACACCTGAGAGCTGTGTCTTCAACAGTTTTGAGATCTCTTCCGATCGTCTCAGTAAACTGAAGCATGATGGACTACATGTTTGGGTCTCCTCCAGATTTCGTATGCTGAAATCTCTCTCAGCCCCTGAGGTGGAGGTGCTTGGACTTGGGGCCTCTGGGAGGATAAAGTGTTCCAGACCAAGGGAGCAACCAGGAATGTTGTAGGAGGAGTGTAGCCAGGAAGGAGTTGGAAGAAGGCCAGTGGAATGGAGTAGAATTCCAGGGGCCATGGGGGTGTCGGGTAACGCTGACTGAGTAGGTGTGAGCCAGATCCACACAGCACTGTCTCCAGGCCCGGGGTGGGGGTGGGGGACCAGCTGGTGTGTGAGGAAAGCCGGAGAAGACACTGTCTATGCTAGAATTCCTTAGTCTCAGAAGCAATGCTCAGAGGACAGTTTGGGAAACACTTTGAGCAGGGCTGTTGTTTGAGGAGTTCTAGACAGTGATATGCTGAGCTGACCCAGACTGATCAGTACCGTTGATGACTATTTGGAAGAAGACAGGAATTAAGAGGTAGCAGCTGTGCCCACAAACACGTGTTTTGACTGAGAAGCAGTTGGTAACAATTGTTGGTTACCCACTAACTTTTTTTTCTCTTGCCAATAACTGTTTACGTTAATGGTCATCTACAGGGCTGGGGAGATAGCATAATGGTTATGCAAGGCTCTGAGGTTCCAGGTTCAATTCCAGCACCACCATAAACCAAAGTTGAGCAGTGCTGTGGTCTTTCTCTCTCTTTACCTCTGTCTCTGTCTCTCTCTTTTTGGCTTACCTCACTTAATAGGATTCCTTCAAGCTCCATTCAAGGTGAGGTGAAGAAGGTGTCTTCATCTTAACAGCTGAGTAGTATTCCATTGTATATCTAGAGCACAACTTCTCTCAGCCATTCATCTGCTGTTGGACGTCTGGGATGCTTCCAAGTTTGAGCTATTATAAATTGTGCCGCTACAAGCCCAGATGTACACTCTGTGGATGAGTGTATTTGTTTCCTTAGGATATCTTCAGGGGAAGAATTTAAATTGGCCCAAACCCTGTTGAGAGCAGTTTGGAGAATTCTCAGAGTGCTAGAAATGGGCCTGGCACAATGATTTTTATCTGTCAGGAGTTTGATTGCCAACACTTGCTTTTGGAAGTATAAATGAAAATAGAAGCAACTTTTTTTTTTTTGGATGTGGCTAGGTCCTCAAACGTGCGGTTTTATCACTCCTGAATGGCTCTTCCATTCAGATCTAGAGACGAGGAGAGAGAGAGGAGGGGGGGAGCTTCCCCTGAGAGAGAGAGAGAGAGCTTCCCCTGGGGTCCCAGATCTCCCCGTGATGCTGGGATTTGAACCCAAGCCACATGTCTGTGTAGACACCGCACATGTTTGAGGACCTACACACTAAGTGCATCTAGCACGGTTGTCAAAAAGTCAAGAGTGTGCACATGGTGCAAAGCTCAAGGACCAGTGTAAGGAACCCTGTTTGAGCCCTCAGCTCCTCACCTTCAGGGGGTCGCTTTACAGGCGGTGAAGCAGGTCTGCAGGTGTCTATCTTTCTCTCCCCCCCTCTGTCTTCCCCTCCTCTCTCAGTTTTTCTCTGTCCTATCCAACAACAAGGATATCAATAACAACAACAACAATAACCATAACAATGATAAAACAAAAACAAGGGCAACAAAAGGTGAAAAAATAGCCTCCAGGAGCAGTGGATTCATAGTGCAGGCACCAAGCCCCAGCAATAACCCTGGAGGCCGAAAGAAAGAAAAAAAAAGTGTTGTAGTTGGCTGTGATGTCATGAATTAATGTCCCCACCTTTTATTTGTTACTTTCATGTGATATTTAATATCCAGAAGCCAGAAGAAGGAATTTTAGAGATTATATAATGATTATGTTGCAGATGTTCAGTTTTTTCCCCACACACAGTTTAACCACTCTCAATGGATCCTTCCTTCCTTCCTTCCTTCCTTCCTTCCTTCCTTCCTTCCTTCCTTCCTTCCTTCCTTTCTTTCTTTCTTTTCTTTCTTTTCTTTCTTTTTCTTCCCTTTTCAACCCCAGGTTTCAGGCAAGGACCTGTCCAGGGAGAGCCATTGAGATGGAGAGAGACACTTAAATCAACAAGTTGTGATATTTATTTATTGTTTCCTTTTTAAATGGCCACCAGGGTTATTGCTGGGGCTCAGTGTAAGGAAACTGAGTTGAACTTGGAGAGGTGGAGTTTATCACACTAAAGTAGAATTGGCCACTATTCAGAACTGTTGATGAGCCCTTTCAGATGCTCACATTTTAGGACTGATGAAAAGGGTAAAGGATGTTTGTTCAGACAAGTGCTGTTACTTTTCCCTCCCAGCCACTGTCTTCACAGTGGGAAAACACCAGCCGAATTTGTAGCTTTATCGTGAATTTACTGACAGGACCCTGTTGGCACTAGGATATATAGTTTGAGATTGTAAGATTAGCAGCATATCATTTTCAATTATAAGTTTGAAGGTTGTTTTTTGCTTTTCCGAGTTAGACCACTAGTCTTAAAAAACACACTGCTTTGATAGCCTATACTTCCTGAATACAGAAGAGGCACAAAATACATTTTTATTTTTTATTAAGAGTAGACTGCAACAGATTATTAAAAATCTTCATATGTATTTGTGTGTGTTGTATGTATTGTATGTGACCCAGACGGTCACATACAATATGACTATTATACCAGTAAAAAAACATTTAAGAAGACAATTAACAAGATTCAACCACCACCACCACCACCAAAAATGCTTTGAAGTGAATAGCTTTCATTTTAGTAATTTTCATGATCACCGATTAGAAAAACAGCAGATTTAGCTCACTGAATTGGGAATTTGGCAGATCTCCTAAGGACATACCGCACAAACGTACGGGGAGTCATCTGCTTTTCTGTCTGAAATCGACATGGAGAAGTCTCAGGTTTGTTTGGTCTTTCCCACTGCGGCGTGTGTGCCATGTGAAACTGTGTCGCAAGATACTGCTGCAAATCATCCAACACAAAGTGTACTTGGTGACTAAATAACCATTTGGTTTATCAGGATTTTCTTTTTTCTCTCCCTCTCTCTCTTTCTTGTTATCCTCTTAAGACTTAGCCTCCAAAGTTCATTCCTCCTTGAAGGCATGTGTGCTTTTCTTTACTTCTAGAGAGTATCCCAGCCATCTGCACTACAAAGGAGCACCTCTCTTTCTGTTTCAGTAATCTGGGAACCGCAAATATTTAGAAGGACTCCACCACAATGGCAAAAGGAGGAGGAAATGAACGTTTGGTGGAACCTTCTCTTGTCTGCGTTAGATTTAAAAGTATCTTTTCTTTAGAGGGGGAAATAGTACACATTCACAGGCTAATGTAAAGGGACTGAATTTCTCTCTTTGTAATTTTATGAATGAACAGATGAAAAGCTTCTCTGTTTGTTTTCTTTCTTTTTTTTTATTCCAGTTCTAAAGCTTTCTATAGTATGTGTTATTTGTGTTATTTTAAGCCAATTCAAATTCCCATTTCCCTGAATTGTCTTCAGTGGAAAGAGAGAATTTCGTGATAAAATTATTTTAAATTATTTAAATCCCTTATCATCTGGTGACAGGCTATCCCTGAAGAAATAAATGTTACTGATGAAAATCAAGAATATGTTAAACTCCGTATTGTCTATATAAATATAGAAATAAATAATATACAGTGAAAGGAAAAATAAAAGAAAAACTAGATAAATTTCTGCAAGGCAATTTTCAGGAAAAAAGTTGAGCTCTGTCACTTGTAATAGCTGATGACACAGGGAAGATTAGAATTGGAACAGCCTTTAAACAAAGTGTAGATAGAAAATGTTATGTACTTTGGGGCTGGGGACATAGCATGATGGTTACCCAAAGACATTTTCTTGCCTGAGTCCCCAGCACCACCATAAACCAGAGCTAAATAGTAAAAAAAAAAAAAAAAAAAAAAGGAAAAGGAAAAACATGCATTTCCATATAGCAAAGACACTTATGTACGGCACAAGCATTAACTACAAAAAATGCCTGATACAAAAATATGAGAGAGAAAGTTGATGCTATTTTTTTTTTTTCCCCTCCAGGGTTATCATTGGGACTCAGTGCCTGCACTATGAATTCACTGCTCCTGGAGGCCATTTTTCCCATTGTGTTGCCATGGTTCTTGTTACTACTTTTGTTGTTGGATAGGACAGAGAGAAATGGAGAGAGGAGGGGAAGACAGAGAGGGGGAGAGAAAGATAGACACCTGCAGACCTGCTTCACCGCCTGTGAAGCGACTCCCCCTGCAGGATCCCAGTTTGAGCTCCTTATGCCTGTCCTTGCTCTTCGTACCATATGTTCTTAACCCACTGCACCACCGACCGACCCCCTATGCTTTTTAATCTAATCTATATATATGTATATATATTAGACTAAACAACATATATACATATACATATATGTTGTTGTTGTAGTTATTATTGTTACTGATGTCATCATTGTTGGATAGGACAGAGAGAAATGGAGAGAGGAGGGGAAGACAGAGGGGGAGAGAGAGGTAGACACCTGCAGACCTGCTTCACCGCCTGTGAACAAAGATGATAAGACCTAGTACCTGTCAGGTTGTACCGTGCGGAGGGCAATTTAACTGCACAATTCAAGCACTGTAAATATGCCCAGAGCATGAAAATGTTTTCTAAGGAGACGATGTGACAGTTTAAGAGAAAGAAAGTAGCAACAGCCACCTAGGTTGCTCTGTGTACCCACATTTTTATAGAGATACTTTCTGAAATGATGCCCATCCACTGGTTATAAACAGACGCTACGGCATCACACAGAGTAGCGGCAAAGACATGTGCCGGCAGGTCTGTGATGTGAAAGTATCTGCAGAAGGCTTACTGGAAATACTTGTGGGGCTCTGGGAATGTGTAATATGTAGTTGATTTTCTGCGCCTAAACACGGAAAAGGTGATTTGTGAGTAGACCAAGCACAGAGTTTGTCTTCTATACTAAAACTGAGTGCCATCAAAACATACATAACTTTAGAACAGCACTTCTCAGTCTTAATATGTTAGCATAGCTTCTGGGAATCTAGTTCAGAAGTAAATCCAGGGTGGGGAAGATAGCCTAACGGTTATGCAAAAAGACTTTCATGCCTGAGGCTCTGAGGTCCCAGGTTCAATCCCTTGTGCCACCGTCAAATCAGAGCTGAATAGTGCTTTGGTCTTTCTCTCTCTTTGTATTTCTGTTTCTCTTTCTCTCTTTTTCTCTCTCTTTCTCTCTCTCTCTCTTAAAAAAGAAAAAAAACTTAGCTGTCAAGCATGCTGCCCCAAGTTTGATAACTGACATTGCATGTACTAGAGTGATACTCTGGATCTCTGTCTCCCATAAATGAATGAATAAAATAAATAAATTGATTAAAAAGAAAAAAAATTGTGGTTTGAGAGATGGTACAGTGGATAAAGCACTGGACCCTCAAGCATGATGTCTCGAGTTCAGTCCTCACCAGCACATGTACCAGAGTGATGTCTGGTTCCTTCTCTTCTCCTATCTTTCTCATTAAGAAATAAACACAGGGAGTCGGACGGTAGCACAGCGAGTTAAGCGTATGTGGTGCAAAGCACAAGGACCGGTGTAAGGATCCTGGTTCAAGCCCTGGCTCCCCACCTGCAGGGGAGTCGCTCACAGGTGGTGAAGCAGGTCTGCAGGTGTCTGTCTTTCTCTCCCCCTCTGTCTTCCCCTCTTCTCTCCATTCCTCTCTATCCTATCTAACAACAACGGTGTCAATAACAACAAGAATAATAACTACAACAATAAAAACAACAAGAGCAACAAAAGGAAATAAATATTTTTAAAAAGAAATAAATACAATCTTAAAAACAACAACAACAACAACAACAGTCTAGACTTAGTAGACCTGGAGTGGGACCTGAGAATCTGCATTCATAGTAAGCACCCATCAGAGGCACCTGGCTGGAGATCTCACTTTGAATAGCAAAGGTGCCTTTCACCTACTCTGCAGTAATCCTTTCTGATCTTGAATCACGATTCTTCAGCTTAATAGCTTTGCTCCACTGACAATAGATATTAGTGTTTATTTCCACTCTGTGTTCCTGTCACAGCCCTGTCACATTGGGTAGTCATTTATTTATAGTATTTTACAGCAGCCCTCAGTACGTGGAGACAAATCTGTCATTCCACAGGCGGATTTTAAAAACAATCACCATGATTTGAAGGTAAAGATGTATTTCTTCTGTGTGGACGAGCACAGTATCTGTGCAGTGTTTGCCCCTTAATGAGGATCACTAAGCTTAAATGTCTAAATGAACAAAGAACCAGTAGTAAAGTTGGAACCAGGCATGGTAATCACATTATTGCATAGACTTTAGTCAAATGTTTTTATTATCCTTATTTATTGGAGAGAGACAGCCAGAAATCGAGGTTCTAAGGGGAGATAGATAGATAGAGAGAGAGAGAGAGAGCTACAGCACTGTTTCACCACTCACAGAGCTTTCCCCCTGCAGGTGGGGACTGGGGCTCGAACCCGGTTCTTACACATGGCATCATGTGCACCACCACCGGCCCATACTCAAGATTTATAGTGTGTTCTCTATATTGACACACAACTAACTAGCAATAAAGTAGTATTTTAGTAAGAGTTTCTTGACCCATTAATAAAGAGAATGCTTGCTTTAATTAAATTACTTCATTTGGCCCTTTGAAATTCCTAGGCCCTTTGTGTATATTTGATGCTATTCCTTAGTATAGAAATATATTTCCATATCTGTAACTTGGGGGTAGGTGCTAAATAACTTTGCTCACAATGAATGGAGGCCAAATGTTGAGATCCCAAAACTGTATGAGGTGGAGCTGAGTTCCTCTAAAAACTTGACAGTGGCTATGAAGTTTGTCACCTTGAGTAAATAATATTCTCCTTAGTGTGTTTGAAAGATATCCTGACATCAAGAAGCTCTGTTGCTTTTAAGTTTTTAATACTTTTTAAGCTATAGCTTGTGTGTGTGTGCTTTAAATAAAAGATGTTTGATTATTATTATTTTTTAACTTTCCCTTTTGTTGCTCTTGTTGTTTTATTGTTGTAGTTATTATTGTCGTTATTGTTGGACAGGACAGAGAGAAATGGAGAGGAGGGACAGAAAGACAGACACCTGCTGACCTGTTCCACCACCAGTGAAGCGACTCCCCTGCAGGTGGGGAGCTGGCGGCTCGAACCAGGATCCTTACTCCAGTCCTTGTGCTTTGCACCACCTGCGCTTAACCCGCTATGCTACTGTCCGACTTCCGTTTGATTTTTATGAGAACGAGACTAGGGCTCAGCTCTGTCTCATGGTCTTGCTGGGGGTAGGACCTGAGCCCTCAGGCCTGCGAGTTCTGTCCTGTGACACTGCTGCCTTGGCTCCCTACTCCAATGGGCTTTTTACCGACTTGAGTGATATCAGTCTTTACTACAGTAGAAACCAAAGTGGAAATTTAAAATAGCCATTTAAGAAAGTCAACTTTGATGCAGTACACCAAATTAATGCCTGCATGTCCTTTGGATAAATGCCTAAGAGTGGGATTGCTGGATCATACGGCAATTCCTGTTTGATTTGTTTAAGGAATCTCTACACAGTGTCCCAAAGGGGCTGCCTTGGCTTGCCTTCCCACCAGCTTAGTCCAGATTTCACTGTGTTTTCCCCTTCTTTCCTTGTCTTTGAAGTTCCACTCTTTAGTGAGATCATCCAGTACTCATCCTTCTCCTTTTGCCTTTTATCACTTAACATGGTATCTTTGAGATCCATCCAAGATGAGGCAGAGGAGATGTCTTCATCATCTTTAATAGCTGAGGGGTTGGGTGGGAAGAGGACATTGGGGTCTCTCTGCAGGATGGTAGAAAGGAATGACATGGGGTGAGGATGTTTTGTAGACACCTGTCATGGGAAGATGAGAAATCATTACCATGTGTTGACAAATGCACTAACCACTACTCCTTCCTCCAATAAAATGATTTCGGGGGGAGGGGGGGATGTTAGTTTTGTTGTAGGGTGTGTGACTTGTGCAGGTGCCATGCATGGGTGTGAAAATCCTATTAACGTCTCTTATTTTTGTAGCACAACTGTTAAATCATAAAAAAAAAAGAAGGGGGGTCATTTGCATGTTGACCCAACACATTTCAAAGAAATACTTGTTTCTCGGTATAATAATAGTGCCCCTGGATCTCTGGCATCTGGTTTAGTGGGAGAGAGCTAAGTTTTCCTGTCGGCTTTTATTTTAGATTAAAGCTGTTGCAGGATCACACACTTTCAGGAGTGGGAGTGGGAAAAGGCACAGATATTAATATCATCTTACAAAAATAGGTTTTGCAATTAAAAACGTTTTATCGTTTTGATTTGATAGAGAAGTTGAGTGGGGAGGGTTCGAGAGAGACACATGCAGTATTGTTTTACTGCTTCTCTCCTATAGGCGGGAACCGGGGGCTTGAACCAGGCTCCTTGGTCAGGGTAACATGCGCTCGTCAGAGTGCAACACTCTCCAGCACCAGGAAAATAGTTTTGACCTCGAGAATTCCCTGAGTGTCTCTGGAGTCCCCTCTTTTTCCTTTTTCCTAAGCTAAGGAAGGAGTTGCCATGACTGTCTTTGGCTTCCAAAATGCTGTGTTTACTTTTCTGGAGTGTTGTGATAGAGGCTTAACTAAGTATTGCTTTTCAAGCATGTCCGTTTTCTTTCTTTGACTCCTGATTGTGCTGTAGTTTGAGTTTCCAGTCAAGCTTCTTTGGCACTGTGACATTCCAGCGCTGTGTCTCTGCTGAGAACAGAGGTGGTCTTTCCCAACTTGGCTAGGACATCATCAGTGAAATGCACAGAAGCTGCTCAGCTTTAGTTCCCCTCATAGAATTCTAATATCATTTTTGGTTAATAAACATCAGAGAGGGCAACAAGCACTTAAACCATATGATCAACACACGACTTTGAGATCATCATCCAAAATGTATAGAATAGCTTTTACTGTAACAGATAAGCTCTTAGTTGAATTTTGTTAACAGAATGCACGTGGTGATAGTTCCTGTTCTGAAATAACTCCTGATGTTTATGATTGAATTAAATATATCCTATTTTGTGATGCTGTATCACAAAGAATCAGTGTGGTAGTTTTCACAGAGTCACAACTCTGTTTGATGCCTTGTGAATAAGCTTGAAAATTCTTGTAAAGGGCAGCTTGGGATAGGGTCTGTAGGCAGAAAGGGTGCGTCTAACCTGGCCTGTGGAATCCCTTGGTCTGGCTAGGGGAAGCTGAGGCGAAAGAAAAGGCCTCTGGGTCATACTTCTGAAAACAAAACCAAAAAGGCCAACTTTATTTATTTTGAAAGAACAGAGAGAAATTGGGGGGGGGGGGAGAGAGAGGAGAGAGAGAGAGAGAGAGATACCAGCACTACTGCTGGCTGTCACCAGTTGTCACTGTTTTACTGCTCGTGAAACTTCCCCTCCACAGGTGGGGACCAGGGGCTTGAACCTGGGTCCTTGTGTGTGGTAACGTGTGTGCTCAACTGCGTGCATATATATCTTGATGTCCTCCGGTTCTGCTGGCAAGTTGAGCTGCTGGAATTTGTGAGTGCTTTGAGAGCACACCAGAGGAGGAAGTGGAGTCAGGCTTCAGAAGGCCACACTCCCCAGGACACCTGCCGTGACCTCGCATGGGAGCTTACACTGGCCTCAGGTGCTCCTTTATTCAGGAGATGTTGATCCAGCACCTTCTTTAAAATGATATATATATATTTTTTCCCTCCTCCAGGGTTATTGCTGGGCTCAGTGCCCGCACCATGAATCCACCGCTCCTGGAAGCCATTTCCCCCCCTTTTGTTGCCCCTGTTGTAGCTTCGCCGTGGTTATTACTATTGCCCTTGTTGACGCAATTCGTTGTTGGATAGGACAGAGAGAAGGAGAAGGGGAAGACAGAGAGGGGGAGAGAAAGATAGACACCTGCAGACCTGCTTCACCGCCTGTGAAGTGACTCCCCTGCAGGTGGGGAGCCGGGGGCTCGAACCGAGATCCCTACGCTGGTCCCTGCGCTTTGCGCCACATGCGCTCAACCCACTGCGCCACCACCCGACCCCCAAAATGATATTTTAAAAGTCAACAACCCCTCTCCCTCCAAACTTATTTTCAGAAAAACAAGTTCCCCTGGTTGTGCGAAGACAAAGTTTAGACTTCTCTACAAATCATACCTGGGCTTCTTTCTTAAGGGGAATTAGTCTGAGTGGCAGCTGAGCATGGTGGAGCTGGCTGGCTCCCAGCCCTTTGAAGTTCCTTCACTCGGGAGACTAACCCTGTCAATTCCAGAGGTAGATGAAGCTGGTGTGTACTTTGATGTCAGAGCTGGTTGTTGAGAGACCATCTTCTGTTGCATTTCCTTTGAAGCTGAGGGATGCAAGGCAGTCTTTGCATACAGAGGGCCAATCATTTGACCTAGAAAAGCCTAGAAAGAAAAGTCTTTTGCCAAAGGGAGCTGGGAATAAATACTGCAAGTGTTTTGAAACACCATGTTTATTTAAAGTGTGTCAAGAGAGATCATTTGCAGTTAATCTGGCCTACCTGGAGGGAGAGGATTAGTTCAAAATTGTTCCTCATAGGAACTGCGCGTCTTAGAACTGAGCCACAGAAATGCTGGCTAGGGCCAGATAAAAACACTCCTAGACTTGAACCCCAAGTTTGTGACTGACATCTGTTTAAAAGTCAGCTCAGAAGGATTGTGCATAGGGAGAAATAGTCATAGAAGTTGAAGCTTCATTTTCAGAGACACTGACTTCTCAAATTTCTGCCAGCTTGGTGTCAGACTCATAGGGAACTGGAAACTTGATGTTGTATGCTACCTACCCTCCGGCAACCTCATGTGTTGCTTGTTAAGACAGGCATATTTTTCAAATACTTGCTTAAATACCTGTAGTACAAGCCCTCATTTTATGGCCTGTTGACACCCTTCTGATAAACTATTTCTGGCCAGAGAGAGCAACAGGATTTTTTTTTCTTCTTCAGATATTTGTAACTCAAAGAGGTTTGTCAAGGTATTTTCTCCATTACTCTTACTTTAAAATACTTAACAGTAGCTTCAGGCATAATTATCTCATTAGCTAGGTGACTACTCATAAACATCATGGCAGTTTTGTTTAACATTTTCATGTTCAAAGCAATGAGGTCGCCGAGAATGGAAACTGACTTTTTGCCTTAATTCGGCATGCTGGATGGAGTTGGAAGTCAGAGGAGCAAGGAAGTTAGGCAGCTGACCCAGTAGCATTGATCCTGGCTTAGACGAGGACAAAAAGTGTGTCCTGGAGAAGCCCAGTGATTCTTGGGAAGCCCTGAATTTAGTGACTGGAGAATTGAAAGAGTCTGTAGTTGGGGGTGGATTTGCAAAGCGGGTCTGCCTGAACGCTGGGGACAGGCTGCCATCTCGTACATGTTAGGGATGGTTTCTCCCTATTGACTCACCTGGCATTGTGGCCACACCACCCTGCCCAAGTTTTCCCCATTTCCTTTGAAGTGATAGTTATGCACAGGAGAGAAAACTCCACCAGGAGTTTTTACTTCAGATGTTGCACTCCTCGTAGCAAGTATCGCGTGCAAAGTGTATGTATGAAACCAGTGAGAGGGAGCTAATCCCTATGGACATTGAGTTGTTTGTAACTAGACAGCACTACAGACATTGAGTTGTTTGTAACTAGACAGCACGCCCTTCATTGACATCCTTCTGTTCGATGTCGATTCATTATGATGCTGAGGAGAAAGTAGAATTGGGTCCTGGTCAGGGCTGCCGTCTGTGTGGCATGCCCATGTTGTCCTCTTGTCTGTGTGATTTTTGTGCAGGGAGCCTGGCATCCTCCTCTATCCCAAGAGTGAGTGTCGGTGTGTGTTTTGTGGCAAAAGGACGTCCTGCTCAGCACTCATTCCCATTTGTGCCCCAAGCTTCCAGGAAAGCTTCTAGCCACCGTGACCTTGAGCTGGAAGAAACAGATTGGAAGAAATAATCAGTGTGGGGGCCAGGGGGACAGCTGCCCCCCTGCACACACACCTCTCCATGTGCAAGGCCCTGGGCTCACACCTGGACACCACCTGGGAGCATCATGGGAGCTCCAGGAATGGTGGATGGGTGCAAAGCTCCCTCTCCTTTTTCTGCCTTATTCTGGCTCTATCTAAATAAGTTTGCTCAGTTGTATTGGCTGTGCATGGGGCCCTGAATTCACTTCTTGACACATCCATTTAAAATGAACAAATAAATGCAAATTATCTCTGAGGATTTGCTATGTTTTGGGTTCTTATGAGAAGCTTGTTGACATTTTAGGGCCCAGAAATATGCTGTAGGAACTTAGCTTTTGTCTGTATGGTCATATATGTGTCATGATGTGTATGGTCATATATGTGTCATGATGTGTGTAGCATACGGTAAAGTTGGTTTATAGAATAGATAGATGTTTGACTTAAACCCTCCATTTCCAATAAGTTTTTGAGACAAATAATTGGTGAAATTGGTGAAAGGGGACTTAATGTATATTGAACTAGCTATCCTTTACAAAAGTGAAAACTTAAAATGTAATACATATATTGAATAAGTCAGTCTTAAAAAGGAGATAAATTTACCAAGTAAAATTTTCTATGGCATGTTTATTGAATGGAGAATTAAAAGATGTCTATGTAGCCTTTTTTTTTTTTCTGTAGGAGTGGGACATGATAAAATTAGAATGTTCAAAAACAATGGGAAAATCTATTTTATATTTTGAGGCTTTCGTTGTGTTTATTGGAATATACCCTGTTAATAAAATCAGTTGCCCATTGAAGATAACAAAGGAGAAAGTCTGTAAATTTTTTTTTTCTTATTTTCTTCCACAAACAGGGAGGTGTAGTACATTCTCTTCCACATCAACCACGGTAAATCTAGAATATTCTTAAATTTATTTTTATTTATTTAAAAAAATTTTTTAATGGCTTATGTTGTTTCTTCTTGATTTATTATATTTATTCATGAGAAATGACAGGAGAGAGAGAAAGAACCAGAAATCTCTCTGGTACATGTGCTTCTAAGGATTGAAATGCCTTATCCACTGTGCCACCTCCCAGAACACAAATTTATTTTTATACTTTATAACGACAACCTTATCATTAGTGCTGTTTGCATACGTTTCTATTTGAAATACTTTCAAGAGATTTCCTAGTTTATTTATTTGTTCATTTTTAACCTTGAAGCACTGAAGGTTTTTTTTTTTTTTTTTTTTTTTTGCTGCAGTGCTGTTTTAAAAATACGCTTTACATTTTGAAGAGTCTGTGTTTTGTTTCTGATTATGGTATGGTGGGGTTGGGGGGAGTATTGGCATCTGGTCTAAGGTCAAGAATTCTCAAGTTGAGAAAGGGGGGGAAATTCAGAATCTCAGTAAACTGGCAGAGAATAGGTTGATGCTTAATCCTTTGAAAGCCTGGGTTTTGCTTAGTATCCAGTTACCTTGTCTGCCTGTCTGCCTTCTTGATTGATGATTGTGAATCTGTTTCCTCCAATAAGTGCTTTTTTTTTTTTGAATTCCTTAAGTTTTCTGTTTGAAAGGAACTCTTTCAGGAGATTTTTTTTTTTTTCCTGATCAGATGTGGCAAAGGGCAAACAATAGCACAGCACAAGGGCACTTTCTCTCAGTTTCTGTGACTGTTTTTCTTCTAAATGTAACTTTTTAAAGTAACTTGTCATTTTCCCCTTGTGACTGTTTTTTGTGTAGTCATAGCCACAGATTAACGCAACTACGTGAAACATAGAGACAAAGAGTGCAAAGATTACAAGAGACACAGAAGGAAATACCTATCCTGGAAACAGAGACTGGCAGGTGAAAATAATGTTTAACAATCTATTAACGTCTCCAGCATCGCTGCCACAGCACGTCCAAGTCAGTCATTTTTCAGTTTTGCCTTGAAAACAAACCTTTCCCATTTTGCTATTTTAGAGTCAAAGTTTGAATAAAGTGATGTTTAAAAAGTCATAACTTCCTTCAGTGAACGTCAGTCATTTTGAAGTTAGTATAACAAGGAGCTGTGTCCTCCAGGTTCTTTTGTGGGGAAAACATGCCTAGAGATCAAGTACCAACTAGAAAGCAAAAAGAAATTCTTAATGAGATACTGACGTTTATTATTGAAAAAGATCATCTTCAGTATGTGGAAGGCTGTAACTTAGAAATTTTTATTATTCTTATGCGCTTTCTTCCAACAAAATACCTGCTCTGTAGTTAATGTTTCCAACAAGCTGTTGTTGATTCCATACGGCCAGCTTTCCAGCTGTGGGTTTATTGATTATTGAGTAAGCAGAACGGTCCTGGGACCTCCTACTGGCATTTACTCATGCTCCCTCTGATAGACTGTCACTGGCCATCAACCCCCGCTAGGCACTGTTCTTACAAACTGGGGCTGCACTCTGTTGAGATAACCACAAACAATCAACTGTCACGCGAATAAGCAAGATGTGTCGGCTCAGAGCTCATGCTTCCGAGAGGTTAGTGCAAGAATGTATACAGGCACTTGGAGTGGCCTGTACAGACGGTTACAGCATGCAGACAAGGCAACACGTGCTCCAGAGAAAATGCTGCAAGTGCTCCGGGACCAAATAAGTGAGGGGACTAGGAACTTGGCCATTTTGAAGGAATCAGGGAAGACGTTCGGAGGCAGTGACATTGGAACTGTAATCTGAACCCTGACTATTCCAACTACCGGGGCTGCTCTAACTAGTGCTGCAGACTAGTTAACTGACACCGGCCCACAGTTCTGGATACTAGAAGCCAGAAATACGGTATCGGCACTTGATGCCTGCGAAGCAAACTCTCCTTCATGCCTCAGTTTCTGGGACTTTGCTGCAATCGTCAGTGTCCGTTTGCTCGTAGGGATAGCACGGTCTTCCTGTCCGTACCACTTCCTCCCCTTGTGTGCATCCGTTTTCAATCCCCCACCTTTTTCCTTTGCAGGGTGGGAACCTTACACATACAGAGCCCTTTCCAAGAGAGATGCAGAAAGAGACACTATTACACCTGAACTTACTCTGCTCAGGTGTTTCCTCCTTCCTTATCTTTCACATGGTACCAGGTCTTATACCTGGGTCACGGGCATCTCAAGATGCCCTACTCAGTGAGCTCTCCCTCTGGCCCTCAAGTGTCCTGTTCAGCTAGGGGACTGCCATACTGTTATATGACCTGGTGTTAATAAATGTCTCTGCAACAGCCCAGTTTCCAAAAGAGGTCCCATTCTGCAGCACTGAAGTAATGAGCAGGTCAACATATGAACTGGGTGTAGTGACCTCACACCCCCTTTGATCTTTTCATGAACCTGCTTTGCTGTATTGGAAACTGCTTCCTTCTTTAAGTGTCATCGTAATGGATCTTGTGAAGTCTGTGCTTGCTCAGTCCTCCTGTCCTAGCTCTTTATGAATGAATGTCTACTAGGAAATCATTTGCCTGCCATTTTTTATTTGTGGTTAACAGTGGTTTTCAAGACTGTAAGATTACAGGGCTTGGAACCATGCTGCACACACCACCAAGGCTCTCTGCTCCCACCCTCCCAACTGGAACCATTCCAGTTCTCAGAGTCTTAGAGACAGTTTGTTTGCTTCTGGTTTTGTTTTTAATTTTGTTATGTTTTACAAGTTTATGTGTATCAGTTCTCTGGATTCCACCTGTGAGTGAAACCATGCTATAGTTGTCCTTCACTTCCTTGCTTACTTCACTAAGCATAATCACTACCAGTTCCATTCTTTTTCAACTGTTGATTAGAACTCCATTGAGTATATATTCCATCACAACGTCTTCTCCTCCTCCTCTCCCTCCTTTTTGTATTTATAAGACTCAGATGAGTGGTTTTATCCCATTTCTAAAGGCCTTTCCCCCCTAATTCTTAAATTATTCCTCAAAGGTTTCCCCTCCCCCCATATTTGAACCTTTTAGTCAGGAAAATGAAAAGGTACACACCAAAGTTGTTCACTGGCCAGAGCAAAGATGGCTGACCCATGTGAAAGTTGATGCATGTTTTTATTTTTAAGGTCTACATTTACTTTCTTTCTTCTTCCTTTTTTTTACCTGAGCACTGTTCAGCTCTGGCTTATGTTGGGGGTGGTGGGGACTGAACCAGGGACTTTGGAAGCTCAGGCATGAGAGTCCCTTTGCATAACCATTCACCTCTTTACTTTCTTCCTAAGTCACACCTATACCTATTACAACTTCCAGGTTTCCTTTTTTTTTTTTTTTTTATTTGTCTTCCCTCTCAGGTAAAGGAAACAGCCTGACTTCCTCAGGTGTTCTTCAGATTGTCTTCCCTTTCAGTGATGGGGCAAAAAACAAAGGTTCCTGGTCACAAAACTTCCGGGCCCTGGTGGATCTGGAGTTCAGAGCCCTCTGGCCACTTTCCCCTAACATTTCTCCCTCTAGGAGTATGGACCAAAATTCTTTTGGTGCAGAAGGAAGGGGAGCTCATTTTCCTTAAGTGACTCCATCTTGTTTGAACACAGGTTGCCCTGAGGAGTGTCTCTTTTAAGCTTCTACTTAGTTTCCTTTTTTTTGCTTCCGTGCAGGTGGTACTGTGACTGTCTTGCTGTATTTCTCCTTGGTGTGGAGAAGGGTGGGCAATGGAGATACGAAAGACCGCTGTGAATTTTGGTGTCACTACATGGGAAGATGCTACATTTTGCCTCAGCTCTGAGACATGGTTCTCTCCAGTCTATACAGGACAAAAGCTTGGCTCTCCTGTCTTTGCTTCTCCAGTTTGCCCACAGACAGCTAGCTGGTCACTTCCCAGAAATGCAGCTGCCCTCAGTATCCTATCCGTTGGGAAAAGGGCTTGGCCAAACTATCTTCAGTTTTCAGATGATTTCCTTTTCTGCCAGAGCAGAGTCTGTGCTGGCAGGCTAGTACTTTGACGCCATCAAAAAGTTCCCTGAGATTGGAGTGTAGGAGTTCAAGTCTCCATCTTGTCTCCACAGGGGCTGCTCTCAGGCAAGGTGATGGCTGACAGTGCAGTCCCAGCACCACGCGCTCAGCCTGGCCCTCACTGCCCATCAAGACTTTTCTGCAAGTGCCTGGCGTCTAGGCAAACCCAGCTGTGCACCGTGGAGTCTTGGCTGCCGTTGATTGTTGGCTCTGCAGCTTACTTCAGAGTGTGGCTTGTCTGTGACTAATCTCACACCACTGCTTTGCCTCCTTCTCTCCAGGTATTGCTTAAAAAGCACTTGCCACTCACATTTATGGGGAGTTGTTATATATTGCTGGGCTGCTTTATTAAACTTTCTAGGGGGGCTCTCAATGAACCTGTCAAGAATAATTTAATCTTGCGCACACTAGTTCTGATTAAATCCAGAAATAATGAGGTATGCCCCCACCCACCCCCCTGGGGAAACATTTCTAGCTTTCGATTTCATGTGAGTGTTTTATATTTTTAAAACACAAACCAGTTTTATTATGCTCGTGGCTGTATATTTTCAAAGACTAAAGCAGTTGGTACCTTAGTGAAATGACATTTGCCTTAAAAAGGCAATCCAAAACTCCATTTTGGATTGACTTTAAAAAGCATCTCCTGTATCTAGTCTGAAACACAGGACTCTATCTTTCTCCAGCTGGGTTTTAAATCTTCTCTGTCAGGAGTGCATTTTCACTGTCATTATTTTCTTCTGCTTTGTGTCTTAATGGCGTACAGATGAATTGTTGACATCTGACTTCTTGCCATGTTCTTTGAGAAACAGCACAAGCTTTCATATTAAATCCTCTGACTTGTACGGTTCTGGTCACTTTCTGAGGGATTATGGCTTATAGTGAGTGGAAGACATTACAGGGACTATAAACATCATTTTGAGTGGAAAAACTCTGCACTAGCTGATGTATTAGAGGTGTTTAAGTAATCCCAAAGTGTTGCTTTTTTCCCCTCCCCCCAAAGAAGTTAAGAGTTATTGTTTTAAGTATGAGGCTATTAAGGAGGCAGTTGAGTGGAGAACACAAATATTAAAATATCAATTTTGTTTTTATGCGGCGTAAAGTGTTCTTTAAAAAGCAAAATTAAGGCTGCTGAAAACAAATGAGAAGTTCTTAGATCATTTGCGACTTGTAAGTCTGCTGAATTTTTCCAAAAGCAACCATTTGTTTTGAACAAAGCTAACTGGTTTCTGATCTTATAGAGCCTACATAAGTTATAAAAATATTTATCTATTTTATGAAAAATGGAAAGAGAGAGAGAGAGACAGAGACGGAGACCAGAGTGCCTAGGAAGGCACCCAGGGCCTCAGGCATGCAATCTTCATTCTCCCTGCTAAACCACTTCCCTGGCAGCAAGAGTGCAGGTAAGTTTACTGTAGGTTGAATACACTGTGTAGTTAGGCACACTGGTGCGATGAATTCAAGCAAATGAAGCCTGGCTAGTTGAGCCCCTACAATCCTAATGAGGTCTTGTGCATTGGAGAGGATATAGGTCCTTTTTTTTTTTAAGTTTTTTTTTTTATTTTATTTTCCCTTTTGTTGCCCTTGTTGTTTAACATTGTTGTGGTTATTGATGTCATTGTTGGATAGGACAGAGAGAAATAGAGAGAGGAGGGGAAGACAGAAGGGGAGAGAAAGACAGACACCTGCAGATCTGCTTCACCGCTTGCGAAGCGACTCCCCTACAGATGGGGACCCAGGAGCTCGAACGGGGATCCTTACGCCGGTCCTTGTGCTCTGCACCACATGCGCTTAACCCACTGCGCCACCGCCCAACTCCCTGGGTTCTTCTTAAGGTTAATTCTCAGAAGTGAATTGATGGCACAGTGTTTGAGAGTTACACTTTAAAAAAAAAAATTTCCCTTTATTGGGGGATTAATGTTTTACATTTGACAGTAAATACAATAATTTGTACATGCATGACACATCTCAGTTTTCCACACGACAATCCAACCCCCATTAGGTCCTCTGTCATGCTTTTTGGACCTGTATTCCCCCCTCCCACCCCACCCCACACACAAGCCCCAGAGTCTTTTATTTTGGTGCAATACATCAACTCCAGTCCAAGTTCTGCTTAGTTTTCTCTTCTGGACTTGTTTTTCAACTTCTGCCTGTGAGTGAGATCATCCCAGATTCATCCTACTGTTTCTGACTTATTTCACTTAACATGATTCCTTTAAGTTCCATCCAAGATGGGCTGAAAATGGTGGTCACCCTTTCTTTTCTTTTTTTTTTTTTTAAATTTTATTTATAAAAAGGAAACATTGACTAAGCCATATGATAAGAGTGGTACAACTTCACACAATTCTCGCACCAGAACTCTGTATCTCATCCCCTCCCCTGATAGCTTTCTTGTTCTTTAACCCTCTAGGAGTATGGACTCAAGGTCATTGTGGGATGCTGAACATGAGTGTTGACAGGTTGATCCATACTCCCAGCCTGTCTCTCTTTCCCTAGTGGGGAAGGGCTCTGGGGAAGCAGAGCTCCAGGACACATTGGTGTGTCACTTATTTTAATAGCTGAGTAGTAGTCCATTGTGTATATAGACCACAACTTGCTCAGCCACTCATCTGTTGTTGGACACCTGGGTTGCTCCCAGGTTTTGGCTATTACAAATTGTGCGGCTAAGAACACAGGTGTACACACATATTTTCAGATGGGTGTGTTGGGTTCCTTAGGATATATCCCCAGGAGAGGAATTGTAGGGTCATAGGCTAGGTCCATTTCTAGCCTTCTGAGAGAGAGCTTACACTTTGGATTCAAACTGCCTCCTTCTTACTGTTTAACCTGGGGCATCTTCTATAAGCAATAGTCCTCTCATGGACGAAATGAGAGCGGCCATGGTGTTTTCCACTTTTGGTAGGAATGAGGATTAAATGAGGGAGCGCAGGTGACCTATTGATATCATCCACAAACACACTCACCTGACAGTAACTTTCACTTGTCCTCTGCATCCGCAGTTGATGTAAACTGTGGATAAAAGGAAGATCAGTTGGTGAGTAGCTTTGTCTTCACGGCCTCGGGATTTGCTGATTTCCAGTACTCTGCTCCATGTCCGCTCAAGGTTCTATTGAGTAATGAATCAATCAGAACATGGGGGGAAAAAACCCAACAGATCTGCAAGCTAGATGCGTGAGACTGAATCATGGCTGCAGCTAGGATTCAAGTCATAATACCAACAACCACTAAAACCCCAGAACATGCTTGATTTTTTTTTTTTGAAAAAGATTTTAGATGCACTAGAAAATTGAGGGAAAAATACAAACATTTCCCTCATAGCTGTGCCCCCGCCCTCTGCACACCTTCAGAATGTCCCTAGACAGCACCAGAGTGATACTTTTGTTACGACTGCTAAACCTAATCACCAAAATCATGTCCGTAGATTAGGTTACAATTCGCTTTTGGTGTCGGACATCCTGTGACATCTTTCTGTTGTTCGATCATTCCTAGTACTTTCACTGACCCAAAACCTCCGTGCACCCACTCCCATCTCCTCCCCCCCCATCCCTGCAGCCCCTAGTAACAACCAATTCTTTTACCTTCTCTATACTTCTGCCTTTTCTCGAAGGAAATTGAACCCAGATGGAAAGTTTGAAATGCAGGCATCCTCATGAACCAAGACATGGGGCACTTTGGTACATGTGCATAAGCATTCGTCATAGAAAGCAGAGATAAATGTAAAGTCATATGCTTAACTATATCCCCTTATATAATAATAATGAAGACTTTAAACTTAGATTTTCACATAACAGACTGCTTGGTGCTGTTAGACTCTTTAAGATGATTGAAAGAATAAAATGCCCTCCCACTGGTTTTCAAGATCTCATGGAGGCTAAGTGTAAACACTTTTACGGAAGCGTGGCTGTTGTCTGTACTACGTAAAATTCAGAGGTCCAGAAGATACCACTTCTTATTGCCCTGGGCGCATACTTTGTCGGGTGCCAAAAACATTCCCAGGTGTTGCTGCACGCCTCCTGCAGTAGTCATGTGAAAAAAACATTAAGCTCAAATACATTTTGCCTTTTTCTTGTCTGCCCCAACATTTATGATGAGATCAAACACAGCCTAGTACACATGGCATGCAGTCCACAAGCTAGCTCCCTTTTATGGAAAAGAGAGAGTGGTCTGTCTGCTTCCTCCTCTCTCTTCATCAGGAAGGGCAAAGTTCATAGAGCTTGGACAACTGAAACAATTCTCATGACCTAGACAGAAGGGTTTGAAATCATTCAAAAGGTAGACATTGTCCGATTACCTACCGACATGAGGTTCTCAAGGTGTTATTTCCCCAACATTAAAGGTGATCTCCCAAAGCCTGAGTTCCCTTTCTAACAGCAAATATATCTGTCTGAACTTCCTGAGCCTGTGTTCTCAATTGATCAGTCAGTCTTCAGCCTGTTACATCATGATAAGTCATTAACAAAACCATTTGTTCTGAACGCAGCCACAGATGTTACGCATATTCTGACATATGTGTGACTTACCTGTGTCATTGAACACACGAACACTCTCCAGATCGGAAGAGACTAGAGAACTTGTTTCAAGTGCCGCTTCTCTCAGCATTATACTTGATATTAAATTTAGAAGCATAACTTGTCTGGAGCTTGTTCTTGGTTTCATGTTTGAATTCATAAAGTAATTTCTGGTCATTTGGTTATATTATGGGACTATTTTACCTTTCAAAACTATATCTTACCACGCTGCCAGAAAAATGAGAAAAATATGAAAAAAAAAGAGAAAATATGGCCATTTTCTGGTAAATTCAAAGCCAGTCATTTGAGACTGATTCCATTACCTCATTAGAGGTGGATTTTATTTAAAAAAAAAAAAATTAGTCTAGTCATTGCTCTAAACCCTTTCAGAAACAAGTTGAAGCATTGGGGGAGAAAAATATTGTAAGACGGGTTATGACACATAAAGTGTTCTATTAGGTTAACATTTGATTTTAGTGATAGTTAAATAATTGTAAGAAGTATTTCTTTCTATCTGTGTTGATTCTGAATGGGTCTAGTCTGTCCGGGGTACATACTGGTAGTGCTTGGAACAGGAAATGCACACCGGTGTAGGAGAGTGTCTCATGGTAAATATGTTTCTGTAGCTGTGTGCTAATGTCAGTTACTACAGAGAACATTTACAGAATCGTGTAATGAGCCCCATTTCAAACAGCCATTAACTCTGACTTAGAAATGGCTAATTAATGACTTCATTTTCCAAATGCAGACCATTCCAGCAGTGTCTTGCATCACTGTAATTAATGATCTACAAGCCCTGAATGCCTACATTTGATCATAAGTATATGTTGGCTTGTTTCTGAGGGAACACATACTTCTTGTAAAGGTATTTCTTATTCATAATTTCTGCTTTCCTTGCATATAAAGGCCACTCTGAGCACCAGACTGTGTTTCCATTAAACTTGACTGAATTTACATGGGCTCTTCTGTCATGATTCAATAAAATTATAAATTTGGCTTAATTGGGATCTTGTGAAAGCCTCTTTTACCGTGAATACTATTTATTCCATGGAGTTACTAGTTTTGGATTACCGGTGTGACTTCATTCCAATTTGGACTAGAACATGAATAAATGTACTGTAAAAATGAACTCCAAACGAAAAAGCGGGAGGCTGGGAGACAGTTGGTCCGGTAGAGTGCACAGCCTCCCACACACAGGGGCCTGGCCCAAGTCCCTAGCCACCACCTGGGAGAATTACACAAAGGGGAAGTTTCACAAGTTCTAGCAGTGCTTTTGGGTCTTGGATGTCTCTCCTCTCTTCCTCTCCTTCTGTATTCCTTGTCTGTCTTTAAATATATATATTAGACATGCTTCAATAGTGGCACCGTAGAGTCACAAAGTCCCAGAGAAAACATGAAGGAGCAAAGGAAACATGCTTTCCTGGAGTGGCAGCTCGGGTGAAATAGGAAAGTAATATTGAAATTGGCTCGCTAATTCAGAGGGGTATAAGAGTCACTTTTTTTTTCTTTTTTTTTTTTTTTGCCTCCAGGGTTATCTCTGGGGCTTGGCACCTGCACTACAAATCCACTGCTCCAGGAGGCCATTTTTTCCCATTTTTGTTGCCCTTGTTGAGAGAAATGGAGACAGATGGGGAAGACGGGGGGGGGGGGGGGGGAGAAAGACAGACACCAGCAGACCTGCTTCACTGCTTGTGAAGTGACCCGTCTGCAGGTGGGGAGCTGGGGGCTCGAACCAGTATCCTTACACCGGTCCTTGAGCTTCACACATGTGCGCTTAACCCACTGCACTACCGCCCAGCCCCAGGAGTCACATCTTGATTTTGAGCATATCTGCACGTGGTAGGCCAAGCAGGACAAAGAACTTTATTACTGCAACTGTCCTTAAGATGCCGCAGATAACCAGAACGTGGCACACAGCCTTAGTTCAGTCATCAAAAGTGAATGGTCTCTGCTGAAGAGGAGAGGAGAGGAGAGGAGAGGGAATATAGCTGTCCACGGAAGAAGCAGGTAGGATTTAACTTTGCCAGTCTTTTAGAAGATGAAGAAAAGGGGGGAGTCGGGCGGTAGCGCAGAGGGTTAAGCGCAGGTGGCGTGAAACACAAGGACCAGCATAAGGATCCCAGTTTGAGCCCCCAGCCCCCCACCTGCTGGGGAGTTGCTTCACAGGTGGTGAAAGAAATAAAGGAAGGAATAAAGAAAGGGTAGGGCGATAGCGCAGCAGGTTTGGCAGGTGGCACAAAGTGCAAGGACTGGCGTAAGGATCCCGGTTCGAGCCCCCGGATCCCCACCTGCAGGGAATCGCTTCAGTTAATGAAGCAGGTCTGCAGGTGTCTATTTTTTCCTCCCCCTCTCTGTCTTCTCCTCCTCTCTCCATTTCTCTCTGTTCTATCTAGCAACGACATCAATAGCAACAACAACAATAATAACTACAACAACAATAGAAAAAAAAAACAAGGGCAACAAAAGGGAAAAATAAATATAAAAAATTTTTAAAAAAAGAAGAAGAAAAGGAAAACGGTGAGGAAGGAGTCTGTAGTAGGTCTGTCAAGATTCATTTGTGGGTCATCTAGCCAGTCTTGAAGGTCGCTGTAAAATTGTGACTGGGGAGGGTCTGTTCAACCTTTTGAGATCTCTGTATTGCTCCAGGGGTATCTCTCTTAAAGGAATCGGGCTGGCCCCCTCTTGGGTGTTGTTTTCTGTGCAGGCTTGGTCACTTTCTGTAAAACACTGACACTTCTCTGCTACTGAAGTGTCACTGTCCAGCCTTCTCTCGGAGGGTAAAGTGTTCTCCAGCTGTGTTTCCTCCTCACGGTTACTTTGTCTCACCTCTCTGTTCTTTTAACATACCGTTAAGCGGATGGTTCAGGTTAGCTGATGTTTAGTCAACTAAATCAGATTAAATCAAGATTGATTGCGTCACAGTGTAAAGGCAGGGGCCACAGCTTCAGAAGCGACTTCTCTAAAGCGAAGCTTGATGCCATTTGCAATTCGCACTGACCAGGAGGCAAAGGGACTTTAGCCACAGAGGGACAGGGAGGAAGTTGTGTGGGCTCTGCTTCGGGGTGAGACTGCAGTGAAGGAGGAGGCTGCTTGGAAGCTGGTGACTCTCCAGAGGTGAAGAAGGCTGGAAGGATGCCAGTGTGCAAGAATGCTGGTTCCATTTTCACAAGAACCTGTAAGGTCCAGGTGCCTTTTCAGTAATTTCTCGAGAAGCGAGGCTCACTGGTCTGTGTTAGATCATAGCAGGAAACACTTAATTTTTCTTGTGCCTTGTCTGTTTTTATCTGTTATATTCTGTCCTCTCCTTTTCCAGGTCCCCCCCCCCCCCAGGTCCTTAGTTCATACTTCTTTCTCATTATTTTGGTGGGTGTCTTGAGTTTTTCACCTTAGTAATATGGCCTCTCCATCCCCCACATTTCCTGGACTGCTTGCCTTCCTTCTTTCCTCTTCGGCCTGTTTCTGCTTCAGCCTCCTCCTCTGTTGAATTCTTTTCCTACAGGAGTTTCTGAGGGGTCAATCACAGGGTGCCAGCTCCTGTATTAATCACACTGTTCTCGTTGACACCGTCTGCAGACCGATTAGACAGCAGAAAAACAAGAGCCAGTCACACCAGATTCATAAACTCCAGTAAACTTTTGTTGAACTTATTTGGGTACTTGAGGTTTCACTAAAGAATGCGAACTAGAAAAATAGCAGAGCAGCGGAGCACTTTAAATGTCTGAGTATCGACGCGTGATGGAACAGGAGCCAGGACACAGCTGAGCTCGATGTGTGATGGAACAGGAGCCGGGACACAGCTGAGCTCGATGCGTGATGGAACAGGAGCCGGGACACAGCTGAGCTCGATGCGTGATGGAACAGGAGCCGGGACACAGCTGAGCTCGATGCGTGATGGAACAGGAGCCAGGACACAGCTGAGCTCGATGCGTGATGGAACAGGAGCCGGGACACAGCTGAGCTCGATGCGTGATGGAACAGGAGCCGGGACACAGCTGAGCCGCTGGATACAGTGCCGGCAAGAAAAGCAGTTTGCAGGGCTCACGGCCTGCAGGAATCAATTTTTTTTAGGTTTGTTTATTTATTTATTCCCTTTTGTTGTCTTTGTTGTTTTATTGTTCTAGTTATAACTGTTGTTGTTATTGATGTCATTGTTATTGGAAAGGACAGAGAAATGGAGAGAGGAGAGGAAGACGGGGAGAGAAAGACAGACACCTGCAGACCTGCTTCACCACCTGTGAAGCGACCCCCCCTGCAGGTGGGGAGCCGGGGCACTTTGCATCACCTGCGTTTAACCCGCTGTGCTACACCGTCCGACTCCCTCAGGAATCAATTTTTATAGAAGGAAAGTTTCTCCCTCTCTCTCTCTCTCTCTCTCTCTCTCTCTCACACACACACACACACACACACACACACACACACAGACAACCAGAAAATAGTTTGAACTACAGTTTCAAAAGTTCTGGAGTAAAGTAAAAAAAAAAATGTATACATAGTGATTGGAATTTAGCACCTGTAGAGATCCATTTCGATGTGAAAAAGTAGAGTCTCTCTCCTCTCCACTTGGTTGCTGGGAGATTATATTTGTTCTCTTCAAGGGTTTACTGATGAAATGGAATGGCATTGTTTTATAACATATCGAAAGAATCAACAGTAGACTGCAAACCATTAATCCCCCATAAATTTAAAAAAAAGAAAAGAATCGGGGTCGGGCAGTAGTGCGGCGGGTTAAGCGTACCTGGCGTGAAGCACAAGGACCGGCGTATGGCTCCCAGTTCAAGCCCTGGCTCCCCTCCTGCAGGGGAGTCACTTCACAGGCGGTGAAGCAGGTCTGCAGGTGTCTGTCTTTCTCTCCCCCTCTCTGTCTCCCCCTCCTCTCTCCATTTCTCTCTGTCCTATCCAACAACAACAGCATCAATAACAACAACAATAATTACTACAACAATAAAAACAACAAGGGCAACAAAAGGGAAAATAAAATTTAAAAAAAAATTTAAAAAGGAAAGGATCAGCAGTCAGGCAGTGGTGCACCTGGTTGAGCACACACGTAACTGTGTGCAGGGACCCAGGTTTAAACCCCTGGCCCTGACTCTGGGGCAGGTTGACGTGGCTTCATGAGCAGTGAGACAGTGCTGCAGGTGTCTCCCTCACTGTCTGCCTCCTTCCCTCTAAACTTCTCTCTGTCTCTATCCAAAAAAAAATTTTTTTAAAGAAACTTTTAAAAAGAACTTTAAAAAAATAAACCAGTGGGATGATTTTTTTTTTTATGACAAGACCTTGATTTTTCATATATCAAAATATTAGTTTGATGCATCAGTATAAAATGGAGATATTTAGTGGTCCGGGAGGTGCTGTAGTGGATAAGCCACTGGACTCTCAAGGTCCTGAGCTCAATCCATGGTAGAACCAGAATGATGTCTGGTTCTTTCTCTCTCTTTCTATCATGCTCTCATTAATAAGAAATAAGGGAGTCGGGCGGTAGTGAAGTGGGTTAAGCTCACATGGCGTGAAGCACAAGGACTGGTGTAAGGATCCCAGTTTGAGTCCCAGCTCCCCACCTGCAGGGGAGTTGCTTCGCAGGCGGTGAAGCAGGTCTGCAGGTGTCTGTCTTTCTCTTCCCCTCTCTGTCTTCCCCTCCTCTCTCCATTTCTCTCTGTCCTGTCCAACAACGATGCCATCAATAACAACAACAATAACTACAACAAGGGCAACAAAAGGGAATAAGTAAATAAATATTTAAAAAAATAAGTAAATAAAATATTTTTTAAAAATTAAAAAAATAAAATGGAATAATTTATACGTTTGAGTCATCTAAAATATGAAGTTCAAAGTCAGAGCTTAATTGAGAAGGAAACTGGGTCAAGCCAGAGCACTATTCTGGTGCAGTGCTGGGGATCGAACTCAGAACCTCACACATCATTCTGAGGCTCTACCAATTAGCCCTTTCCCCAATCTGGCTTCTCTCTCTCTTCCTACCTCCCTTCCTCCTAGCCTTTCTTCCCTTCCTCTTTCACCCTGAACTGCATGAAACTCACTCAAATGTAGTAAAATAAGTCTTAAAAAAAGAAATTAGTTCCCAAAATGTTAAAATTACTTGAATGATATGCTTTTATTTGCTTATCAATACAATACAATTTTGCCCATTATAGACTTACTTTCCTCCCTTTCTTTCTTTCTTTCTTTCTTGTTCTTTTTTTTTTTTTTTGCCTCCAGGGTTATCACTGGGGCTCGGTACATTATGAATTCACTGCTCCTGGAGACCATTTCTTCCCATTTTTGTTGCCCTCATTGTTGTTGTTATTGTCATCACTGTTGTTGAATAGGACAGAGAAACACCAAGAGAGATGGGGAAGACAGAGAGGGAAAGAAAGATAGACACCTGCAGACCTGCTTCACTGCTTGTGAAGTGACCCCCCCCCCCCCTGCAGGTAGGAAGCCAGGGACTTGAACCAGGATCCTTGTGCTGGTCCTTGAGTTTTGCGCCATGTGCACTTGACCTGATGCACTGCCACCAGCCGCCCAAATTATTTTCTTTATACCCTCTGATCTTACCTTTTATCTTAAGAAAAGTTTTGTTAATAACTTAAAACATTCAGTGAATAGTAGATAAAAATTAAATAGGAATCACATATTCCCATGTCACCTTTGGGTAACTTTTGTAAAATTAAGATTCAAACAATCTTTGCTTCTACTTACTTACTCGAGGTCCAAGTGGGATAGCTTGTTCTTATTCTCAAAGTAGTACTTAAAAAGCATACTGAAAAGAAACAAAAACAAACAAACAAAAAACCGATGATTTTCTCAAAAACGTACGGCCTTCTTGCCTAACTAATACTGTTACATGTTACTCTTAGCCAAGCCTATATAGATGTATTCTGGTGGGAGGTGACTGAAAGAAGTCATTAAAATCTTCTAGCTCTTATAAAATTCCTTGCTCCTCTATTTGAAGTTAATATCAAAAAGTTAAAATCAAAAGGATCAAGATTTCAGTTTTTAAGAGGAGCTTTTTAAAACTAGCAGTTCTTTTAGGAAGACTTGTATAAGTACACAGTTGTTTCAAATGTCATACCAGACTCCAAAAAGTAGTAAAGCGCCAGCCTCTTCCACACACTCTGGGTTTCGTTTTCCTGGTGACTGTCTTTGAGTGCTGTCATTGTGTCACCAGCTACTACTGCAAATGTAATCTGAAGTCAGGAAAGGCAAACCTTCCCAAAGGGTTTGCTTCTCTGATCTGAATGCAAGGTGCATTTTGACTCTGCACACGATTTGGGATTATTTTAGAGACTTGTGACAGTTCTTTTTTTTTTTTTTTTTTTTTTTGGTGTGTATGTGACTTAAAATTGACTTACAAAATTATGAGACAACAATGGTATAATTCCACAGTGTCCCCTTTCCCTCCACTGGAAAGTGTAGCAGTTCTCCCAAGGTCACAGATAAGGGCTGACTCTGAGTTCTATGGCTGTCTGTATTTATATAGATTTGCCCAGTTTCTTCTATGATCCTGCCTTCCCTTCTTTTCTAAGTCACACCTACACCTGTCACTACTTCTGAATGTCTTTCCTTTTCCCCCCTCTCTTCTCTTTGGGCCTTGGAGAAGCCTCTGGTCATCTTCCCCTATCATTTCTGTTCCTCTGGAAGTATGGGTTAACATTCTTTATGGAGTACAGAAGGTGGGAGTTCTGGCTTCTGTAACTGCTTCTCCGCCGCACATGGGTGGTGGCAGGTGGATCCATCCCCCCAGCCTGTTTCTGTCTTTCCCTAGTGGGACAGGGCTCTGAGGAGGGGAGGCGCTGGGATACACTGGTGAGGTCATCTGCCCAGGGAACTCAGGATGGAATCATAGTAGCACCTGCAACTTGATGGCTGGAAGGCTGCAAGGTACAAAGTCAAAACAATAAAGATCTGAGCTGGATCCTTGATGCTCTGTTGCCCAAATCTAGGAGCTCAGCGGCTTGGTGTGGTCACCAGTCCAGCTGCCTTGTCTGGCTCACACTTCCCAGTTCACAACTGAGGAGAGGTGCTGGCCAGTCATGAGCTTGTCAAGGCTTTCAGCACTGCGATTTTCAATGAGCGGCTCCTCCCGTCCCCACCAAACAAACAGAAAGCTGTCTTGAACTTGGGGAGCCTGCTCATGGAGGCATGGCAGTTATGGTGAGTGTTAAAAGAACAAACCCAGTGTTTCTGGTGCATGTTTTTAAGAGAAAGAATGGAGGGGGTGGAGAGCAATCAAAGCAGAACTGCTCACCATCCATAGATCACTACCTGTCTGGCCTTGGTGCATCCATGTGGTACCGGGGGTGGAACCCAGGACACCATCCCCGGGAAGCATGCACCTCACTCATTAATGAGCGCCCAGCTCTCTGACTCAACATCGTCGAAGTAGCATTCGCTGAGTTCGATGCCTTCTGGCCTTAAATATGTGAAGATATCCCTCTTTTCTTAAAATTTCTTTATTGGGGAAATAATGTTTTACATTCGACAGTAAATACAATAGTTTGTACATGCATAACATTCCCCAGTTTTCCATACTACAGCCCCCAGATATCCTTTTACTCTTTGTGATTATTCCTACTTTATTTTTTTAAGATTTTATTTATTTATTAATGAGAAAGATAGGAGAGAGAAAGAACCAGACATCACTCTGGCACATGTGCTGCCGGGGATCAAACTCGGGACCTCATGCTTGAGAATCCAATGCTTTACCACTGTGCCACCTCCCAGACCACGATTATTCCTACTTTCTAACAGCTTTCTTTTTTTTTTTTTAACTCTTATTTATAAAATGGATATATGACAAGACCACACAGTTCCCACCATCAGAGTTCTGTATCCCATCCCATCCCTTCAAAGCTTTCCTATTCTTTATTCCTTTGGGAGTATGGATCCAGGGTCATTGTGGGGAGCAGAAGGTGGAAGGTCTGGCTTCTGGAATTGCTTCCTCGCTGAACATGGGCGTTGGCAGGTCGACCCATACTCCCATACCGTCTCTCTCTTTGCCTAGTGGGCAGAGCTCTGGGGAAGCAGGGCTTCAGAACACATTGGTGGGGTCGTCTGCCCAGGGACCTTGCCCTCAGTGTGGATCAACAATGGTAGGAATTGTTCCATTCTCCAAAGTGAGGGTGGATAGCACACTCTACCTACCACCTGAGGATGATGGGTCCTGAAATTAGTGCAAACTGGAATGTTCCTGGCCATGGCCACAGAATATGAGCTCAGACCTACAGAGATACAGAGGTTACATAGACTCCTGTGCTGAATATAGGCCCCAGATCAAATCGATGGGATTTACAGTCAACTGTATTTGTATACTTTCCCCATATTTGCGAGCTACTCTCTTCCCTGATCCATCTTTCTAGTCCTTTTTACAACTTTGACACCATCTCCCCAGACAGTAACCTTGGGTTCACCTGCATGTTAGCTGTCAGGCTCAGGCAAAAACTAGTGAAGTCATGGGCCCCTTGGAATATATCTAAAATAGACCTACTAGCTATTTCCAAAATGGAGACCCCCAAACCTTCAGCGGCTTCCCTTTCTAAATGCTTTCAGTCAAGCCAGTGTTTCAAGTCTCCCAACACTGCTGTGTTGGAATACGTGAATAGATTTTTTAAAGTCTCGAGTGAGACATGCTAGCATCTATCTCACATTCGTAAATTCAGATGCAGATATGCTTGCCCCTTTTCCTCATGTCATTACCTTATTTCCTATCTTGTTATAGATAGCTCACAGCATTGTCTTTCACGGAAATACATTTCTGCAGCCAGACACAGAAGGAGTTTCATGATTTTGAACTGCTCAAACTCTTGAATAACATACTGAGAATGTATTCATCACGGAAAACAACTCCTCCATCTGTGGAATACCCAAACCTAATAATGTCTTCTATCTTTAGAGTTGGGTCATTTAAGGGTCTCCCTCTTCCTCTCTCTCTATCTCTCACTTTCTCTCTCTTTCTCTTTCCCCCTCTCTCCCTCTCTCTTCCCCTGCCTCTCTCTCTCTTTCTCTCCAAAAATAATATTACCACCATTACAGAAAGTACAGAGAAGTAAAATAGGATTAGAATTTTCATTTACTTTCTCCCATAAAACTTCACTTTCCACAGAGCATGTGGTGTCTCCCAGTGTCACTTAATATAACACTTGAGCCGTGCTGACGGGCGTTTGAGTGCAAATGACATAGATGTGTCTTTTCCTTGGAGTCAGAGTTCTGGAAAACTAATCCGCATTTATTTTCATTTTATGACATAAGGAAAGTACGTGTCACTTTCTCCATAAACATCTGAAGCCTGATTTGAAGAAGTTTTCAGCTCATTGATCATAACCTCTTAAAACATGCACACCATGCCTAGATTTATTCACGGCTTGGTAGCCACGCAGCTAGAGCTGTTAAGACAGCTGGAGCCCAGTGAAGACATTGTGGCTTTCATTCCAGGCCTCGTGTTGGGCACCTCCTTTGTAAAAGTAAAACATTTTATTTAGAAATCCTAGATCAGGGGTCCAGGCGGTGGCGCACCTGGTGAAGCGCACACTTCACAGTGCGCAAGGACCCAAGTTCAAGCCCCTGGTCCCAACCTGCAGAGGGAAAGCTTCACAAGTGCTGAAGCAGGGCTGCAGGTGTCTCTCTGTCTGTCTTCTCTCTAACCTCCCCTCCCCCTCTCAATTTCTCTCCAATAATAAATAAATAAAATATACTTTTTTTTAAAAAAAAAGAAAGAACCCCTAGACTGTAACCAGAACTATTTGGAAAGGTGTCTCTTTCTATCTGTCTCTCTCTCTCTCTCTCTCTCTATATATATATATATATATATATATCCTTCCCTTTCGATTTCTCTCTTGTCTCTATCCCATAGATAAGCAAATATACTTATTTATTTTTAAAAAAATACTTATTTACTTATTTCCCTTGTTTTATTGTTGTAGTTATTACTGATGTCGTCATTGTTGGATAGGAGAAATGGAGAGGGGGGAGAGGAAGACAGACACCTGCAGACCTGCTTCACCGCCTATGAAGTGAATCCTCTGCAGGTGGGGAGACGGGGACTCGAACCCGGATCCTTACGTCAGTCCTTGCACTTTGCACCACTTGCGCTTAACCCGCTGAGCTACTGCCCAACTCCCTACATTTATTTATTTATTTATTTATTTATATTTTTTAAGTTGTGATATACACTGAAGATTTCAAACCAGACCATCATACTGTCAAGTCATAACCGGTACTGGGAATCGGGGAAGTGTATTCTTAGCTCTGGCGCTAACTAGCCTTAAACATGAAACAGCTGCTTAATCCAGAGGCTAGAGTCTCCTTAGCCCCAAAATCAGTACGTGAGATGCGGTGACTGTAGAGGTCCATTCTGAATTCAGCTTTTGTGAATTCGCTCATCCCTGCAGTAAACAAAACACGTTCTGGTTCTACTCTCCACATCTGGTTAAGGAAAAGACTGTCCACGCGAGGCTGAGTGGCCGAGTTTGGGCACAGACCGGATCGCAAGCAAACTGGACCCGAGACAGAATTGTTTTGTGATGCGGACACTCCTCTCCACCCATCAGGAAGTGCCTCAGCCTCACGCCTGACGACTTGTATTTCTTCTAGCACGTGGCTGGCTGCTTTGAAAATCCTGTTTCGCATTGAAAACTGTGCCCTCAGTCTTTACCATCTCTGACAAATGAAACAACGATGGCCTTTCTGATCTTTCCTAGTCTGATGTCTACAGAATCTGTTCTCCAGCCTTCTCATGACCTCCAGCCTTCAAGCCCTGACCCATGTCTTTTCTTCATTCCTAGTTTGTGCTGACTTCACACAGAGTCTGTGGGTCAGCATTTGAGTTTCACTCGCCCTCCACTCTGTCAGTCTGTAATTCTTTCATAACCACTAAGAGATCATGCCCTCTAGTACAGTGTTTGAGTGTGATGTGGACTTAGTCCTACAATGGCAGGACTGACTCTTCTAATACATTTACTTCGCCAAGTCTTTGCCGTACCCTTTCCTGTCTTTTTCCTCCTCAAGATTGCTTCTAGGTAAATTCAGAAGGTACAGAGATGAAAGGTACCTTCCCTATCTTCTAAGTACCCACATTTGCGCTTTTTTTTTTTTTTTTTGCCTCCATGGTTATTGCTAGGGCTCGGTGCCTGCACTATGAATCCACACTCCTGGAGGACATTTCCCCCCCCCCCATTTTATTGCCCTTATTGTTGTTGTTATTGCTGTTGTTGTTGGATAGGACAGAGAGAAATGGAGAGAGGAGGGGAAGACAGAGAGGGGTAGAGACAGACACCTGCAGACCTGCTTCACCGCTTGTGAAGCGACTCCCCTGCTGGTGGGGAACCGGGGCTGGAACTGGGATCCTTATGCCGGTCTTTGCGCTTTGCACCATGTGCGCTTAACCCACTGCGCTACTGCCTGCCTCCCCCCCCCCACACACACACACACATACTCACATTGTTTTTTGCATAGTGGTTCATTTTGTACTGCCCCCAGGGCTATCACTGGCACTCAGTGCCTAATTGGGGAACCTACCTCTCTCGGTAGCCCCTCCATCCTTCCTTCCTTCCTTCTCTCCCTCCTTTCCTTCCTTCTCTTTGTTTTGTTTTGCTTTATAGAGATGGAAAGAAAATGAGAGAGAAGAGAATGATAGAGGAGAGATAACCTCCACCAACACTTCGATTGTGAGACTTCCTCCCCTAAATGTGGGCACCAGGGGCTTGAACCTGGGTCCTTGCACGTGGTCATATGTGTGCTCTACTGGGTCCGCCACTGCCTGACTCCATTATAGTGGTTCTTAAAATGTGCAGCTCAGACCAGCAGCATCAGCATGACCTGGAGACTCAGAAAAGCAGCTTCTCAGGCTCATCCTTTGGGGATGGGATGCTGCTATCTGCCTCCTCACATACCTTCCAGGAGATTCTGATGCACTCGGCAGTTCGAGAACCGCTGGGCTACAGCGAAACTGCATACCTGCCTTACTTCAAGAATTGATCTTTTATCCACTTATATACTCATCCAGAAATTATATCTAATCTACTTCCATGAGTTTCACCACTTGAAAGTATATAGCTCAGTGGTTTTAAGTATATTCACAGGGCCATGGAACCATGACCACTTTATAAGTCTAGAATATTCTTTTTTTAAATATTTATTTGTTTATTCCCTTTTGTTGTCTTTGTTGTTTTATTGTTGTAGTTATTATTGATGTCATCGTTGTTGGATAGGACAGAGAGAAATGGAGAGAGGAGGGGAAGACAGAGGGGGAGAGAAAGACACCTGCAGACCTGCTTCACCGCCTGTGAAGCAACTCCCCTGCAGGTGGGGAGTCAGGTGGTAGTGCAGCAGGTTAAGAGCACGTGGCGCGAAGCGCAAGGACCGGTGTAAGGATCTGGGTTCGAGCCCCCATCTCCCCACCTGCAGGGGAGTCGCTTCACAGGTGAGTATTTGTGGAAGCGCCCAGGGGACTGTTTGGGAATTCAGATAAACTCCCTCAGTGGACACATGTGCACATACAGCCTCCACAGGTCAAGTCTGCCTGCCTGCCTGCCTGCCTGGAGTGTGGTTGCCTGCTGCCATGTGGCCCCTTGGTGTCTCGTCCCCCAAGGAACTGTTAGCCGGTTCTCCACAGGGGCCACACCATGTGGCATTTCCACCAGCAGGATGTGAGAAACACAGTTTCTCTGGATATTTGCTGGTAATTGCTTTCCTCTTCTTTCCGACTTTGTTGTTGTTGCTCCCTTGTTTGTGGTGCCTAGGCCTCGCACATGGATTTCATCGCTCACAGAACTGATCTTTTTATAATGACGTTTATTGGTGATTTAATAATGATTGCCAAGATTGTGGTGTGAGAGGGCTACAGTTCCACAGTTCCCTCCGCCAGAGTTCTGTGTCCCCTCCCCTCCACTGGAAGCTTCCCTATTCTTTATCCCTCTGGGAGTGTGGACCAAAGATCTTTATGGGGTACAGAAGGTGGAAGGTTTGGCTTCTGTAACTGCTTCTCTGCTGGACATGGGTGTTGGCAGGTGGATCCATACCCCCAGCCTGTTTCTATCTTTCCCTAGTGGGGCTCTGGGGAGGCGGGGCACCAGGACACATTGGTGGGGTGACCTGCCTGGGGAAGTCAGGTTGGTGTCACGGTAGCATCTGCAACTTGGTGGCTGAAAAGCATTAAGATATAAAGCAAAACAATTTATTTAATAATCAGGAACCTAAAGATAAAAGGATAGCAGATGAAATGTGGGGTCTTCATGTTGGAAGGAGCTAGGAAGTCTACTTTAGGTATATTCCAAGGGGCTCATGACTTTACTAATTTTTTTTTTTGCCTCCAGGGTTATTGCTGGGGCTCGGTGCCTGCACCATGAATCCACTGCTCCTGGAGGCCATTTTCCCCCCTTTGTTGCCCTTGTTGTTGTAGCCTTGTTGTGGTTATTATTGTTATTGTTGATGTTGCTCGTTGGATAGGACAGAGAGAAATGGAGAGCAGAGGGGAAGACAGAGAGGGGGAGAGAAAGACAGACACCTGCAGACCTGCTTCACTGCCTGTGAAGTGACTCCCCAGCAGGTGGGGAGCCGGGGGCTCGAACCAGGATCCTTACGCCGGTCCTTGCACTTTGCGCCGCGTGCGCTCAGACTTTACTAATTTTTGACTGAGCCCAACAGCTAACATGCGGCTGGGCTAGGAGTATTGCCCAAAGCTGATCTTATTTTTATTTCATTCATTTTATTTCAAATAAAAAGAGACAGAGAGAGAAAGGAAGAGACACACAGAGAAATGGAGAGACACCACAGTACTGCTCCACTGCACACCACTCTTGTGGGGCTGGGCTTCAAACTCAGACTTCATGCATGGCAAGGCTCAGACCCTATTGGGGGAGCTGTCTCTCACCTACTATCCCTTTAAAAAGTCAGAACCAATTGTGTGGAGTTGTACCCCTCCTACCTTATGTTTTTGTTCATTAATCCTTTCTTAAATAAAAAATTAAAAAAAAAAAAAGTCAGAACCATCCTGGAGGATGTGAAGTGATATTCCCTTGGTTTTTAATTTTCTTTTTTTTAAATATTTATTTATTCCCTTTTGTTGCCCTTGTTGTTTTATCATAGTTATTGTTGTTGATGTTGTTGTTGGATAGGACAGAGAGAAATGGAGAGAGGAGGGGAAGACAGAGAGGGGGAGAGAAAGACAGACACCTGCAGACCTGCTTCACCGCCTGTGAAGCGACTCCCCTGCAGGTGGGGAGCCGGGGGCTCGAACCGGGATCCTTATGCCGGTCCTTGAGCTTCGCACCGCATGCGTTTAACAGTTAACCTGCTGCACTACTGCCTGACTCCCTGGTTTTTAATTTTCATCTTTGTAATGATTTAGTGATATGGAACCTCTCATACATACTCAACATTTACATGTTTTCTTTGGAAAGACAATCTAAAACTTTGCCTATTTTAAAATTGAAGTATTTATTTAAGGTTTTTTTTTTTTTTTTTTTTTACATATCATGAATGCTAACCTCTTAGAAATATGGCAAGTAAGGATTTTATCCATTCTCTGGTCCTCTTCATTTTTTTTTTTAATTTTTATTTTGTAAACTTTATTGTATTTGATAGGACAGAGAGAAACTTAGAGGGAATGGGGGAGTGAAAGAGACAGAGAGAGAGACCTGCAGCACTGCTTCACTGCTCATGAAGCTTCCTCCCTGAGGTGGGGACCACGGGCTTGAGCCCAGGTTCTAGTGAACTGTAGCATGTACACTTATCCAGATGTCCCACCCTCCACCCCCTCTTCATTTTCTCAGTAATGTTTTCTGATGTACCAAAAAAAAGTTTTGATGGGGTTCAGCTTTATTTCTTTGACTGTGTATACTTTTGGTGTTACTTTAGCTTTTGAAACTATCTTCACGACTGCCTTCAAAACTAATTAGTCAAAGCTTATTAAAAGAGTTATTCACACATTTTTATAAAGTAGTCCTGAAAGTTAAACTTCACAGTCTCAATAATTTATCACTTATCTGCCAGTGGGTGTCGTCTTTACATTTAAAGCAATTATTTGCAGGTATTTATAAGGCTTTTTTTTTTTTCCTTTTGTGTGTGTGTGGAGACTTTTAATACTGATCATCAAGAATGAAAAAATTCACTGAACAAATTACTGGTTTTGTTTAGGAAAGTTGAAGAAAAGTACTTTTCAAAATGCTGAATTATACTTTCCTCTAGTGAAGAGAGGGAGAGAGCACTGCTTCTTTTAAAAACAATGAACTTCATGCCCTACAAGAGGGGTCTCAGGAACCATTTGGGGAGAAAAACACACACACACATACACAATCTCCGGAACTTGGAAATAAATACAGACTGGTGTTTATTTGTGTTAGTTTAATGTAGTAACCCTGTGTGTCAGAAAACTGAATCAGGAACACTGAAGTTATCCCAAGCAAGCAAATAATATCAGCTACCATGGCTTTAATCTACGAAGTAACTCTGAATCCCCAAGATCAAAGGCGGTTCTAACTAAAACAGTCTGTGGTGCAGTTTCCCTTAGAAGCAGGAAAAGGCTAGAAATTACATGTCACCTTCATATCCTGGCTCACTGACCTGCTGCTCAGATCAAGCCCTTCTTATATGCCAGCTGTTACCATTATTAAGACCTTGCCCCGAGGGGTTAAGTAGGAGAAAAAGTCTCCCGCCCTATAGGAAAGCAAACACCCTAAGTTCCAGCCCCTAACATGCCTAATTCCCAGCAGTCTGCATGTGCTTGTCATTCAGTCTGTCCTGAGGCTCTGTGGAGCCTGCTTCTGCAGACTCAGGGCTCCCTGCCTGCTTTCTGCTGAGCTGTTTACCACGGAGACTTAGGGCTGTGGAGGCTGCAGTCACTGGAGACCCAGCAGAGCCAGGGACTGGCTTCTTTTAACATAAAGGTAATGCATTTACTCATTCTGAATGTGTGAAATTGTTAGGTGGCACGGGACTTACTGAAAAACTGAGCTGCTTCTAGGATTGTCTTAATCCTAGTTTGTTTTCCTTTCATTCTTTCTTTCTTTTTCTTCTTTTTTTTTTTCTTTTTATTCAGTGTTAACCTGAAGTGTCATCTCAGTGCACTAAAATCTTCTCTGAACTGTAGTCATGCTTAATTAATTTGTAAGGCAAGAGAAGCCGCTTCTTAGGGTTAGCGAAACATGCTTTCTTTATGAAGTTGGAAGGGAACCTCAGATTTAGTGCAGGTAAGTTGTTTTCTGACTTGAGATTCTTCTGTAATCAGTCTTTAAATCAGTCTTACTGCTTGGTAGAAAAAAAACCATGTGGAGCACAGTAGACATGGCTTTAGTCACCTTTGTGAATCAAACGCCGTAAGAAAGTGGAGTGTGACTGCCTTCTAACCTGTGAAAACTGGGTGAAGACACCCACTTGGTATCTAAGCGTCCGTGTAGGCTAGTGACTAAGATGGGTTTCATATTGTCCTGTAAATGTCCTCAAGCTGTGTTGAGTTGGTGAAAGGTCTAGCTGACTGTATTTTAATTGTGACCCTATGATTGAGTTGACTGAAAAGCAGATGTCAGGCCATTAACATTTGAAGGTAGGAAACGCAGACAGGTTTAGTTTGAAATATTTGCATGCTTGCTAACCTAAACATACAGTTAAAAATTTAAATCAGTAAAAGTTTTGCAAGAAAACTGAAGTCTTTGATGCAGAAGTTTTCTGCTGACCACAAACAGCTCTTCAGTGAGCAGAGAAGATATGGGAAAACATACTTTAGAGTTCTTGAAAACTTTTCAAGCAGGCTTTTCTATTGAGAGAGAGAGAAAAAAAAAAAAAAAAGAAATGCCTCTTTCTTTTTTCTTACCCACAAGAGAGTTATTTTAGATGATGGTATTTATAATTAAGAAAACCCCGATTCTCTTTGATGACTAGAAAGTCACTAAACTATGTAAATAAGCCGTCAGCTAATGAGTGTTTACTTGGTAGCCTGTAGGTTTACTGCCTCCTGTGGATTTAAGGTCTGCTGATACATTTCTGCTTTTTAAATTGTTGAAACAAATTCTCTTTTTGTACTTAATTTCTTAGAAACCTACATCTTTAATAGATTGTCTTAGAATTTGCAACAATTGAGTATTTCATCAGACTGTATTTCCTCGGTAACTTTTTCTTTCAGCAGACAGATACAGGAGAGTATCATCTGTGAACACTGTGGCTTTTGTGGACATTACGCCCTGAGCTAAACTAAAGAACTATGAGCAGAAACCCCATGTTAGTCAGGGATTTAAAAAAAAAAAAAAGGAAAAAGGAAAAAGAAACGGTGTAATATTTGAGTAATTGAAACAGTTGATCTATAAAGCAGTGTAGAAAGTCCAGTGCTAACCGGAACTCAGTCGTCAACATCGCTCTATATACAGGGACATGTGAAGTCTGAATTGTCTTTGGCGGTTTCTGTGGAGCCAGCCCACCTGTTTGGACAGATGTTGGGAAGCCTGCTTTTCCGCTGTTTGCTGTGTGCCAGTGTTCTTACCTTTCAATCCAGCTGCTGCGATCTCTCAGGCTACATTTGAGCCTGTTGGCTCTCCCAGGGCAGTGTGGGTGCTGAACAGGCTTGACATTCGAGCTTGGCCCCTAGCATTCCAGTCTCGAGATGATCACTCCTGATCACATCCTAACTCAGGAAATAGCAGTGAGTGTTTGGGGTCAGTACAGACGATCTGTTTATTAGCTTTCCCTTTGTGTGTGTGTGTGGGGGGGGGGGGGGGTGGTAATAAAAAAAATAAAAATAAAAAGCAACCAAAGTTAGTTAGAAAGGCAAGGCTTTGAGGACTCCTTTGTCCTCTAGTCTTCATTTCACTTCTGTTGCTTTATTGTTCAAATCACCATTACACAATTAAACTATTCAGAGTGAACACAGCAGCTACTTATTCTGTACTTGGTAAATACAGTCACCAATTTGAAAGATGTGACTTAATTATCTTAGTGAGTAAACTGGATGCTACGTCCACAGTGAAGTCACGTCTCACCTGGAGGAAGCAGAGAACAGATTTCTTGAGTGATCCCTGAGGAACAGAGGCGGATTGGGGAGAATTACAGAGGAAAGTGAGCAAGTCTAGGAATTTGATGTCTTTCTAAGGACAAAGTTGATCTCAGTCCATTAGGTAAGACGATCTCTTTCATTGTGTTTCACACAAATGCAGAGAGTTCTACTTCCCAAGCTGCTTTTAGACTGGCCAGTATCTTTGAGACATTATTTGCTGCACCCTGCAGGGAGGGCCCCATCAGGGAAGCTGCTGTAGGAAATTTGATGTGCTATTTCTAGGATTTCACAAACCAGCAGGGAGTGGAGCCTGCTATCAGAGACTTAACTTATGTGGGGAGAGCTCAGATAATTCTAAGTGTGGTATTAAAAATAAAGCACGGTTACCATCTAAATCAGACAACTTTACAGTCTTTTATGGTGATTGATCTCAGTTTTGGGCTTCATGAAAGGAATTTTAAAAATTCCTTCACAGGCTTTTTTGCCCCACAGTATATGGGAGTAGAATACTCTTAGCTTGATTTATCTGCTTGTTGGTGTCCCCCCCCCCCCCCCTTGAGCTGCTCTGGTTGGAGGTTTTGATATGTGTGAATCATTAGACATTCACGGTGTCTGTAAACATGGGTGTGATGCAGCACTAGTTAAAGCTCAGTAAGGATCCTATCTCTCTGGGGAAGAGCTCTCTAGCTGTGCAGGAAGGTTCCTCAATTATGCAGTTGCCTGTTTTGTGATTTTAATTAAATCGAAGAGTTTTTAATAGAAATTGTATGGCCTGAAGCCAGACCTCTCACACTCTGGAGGCTCTGTGTATTACTAAAAGCATCTTGTAATTCTTTCTTTTGTTGTTGTTGGAGGCAGGGGTGGCAGATGTGACCATCACCATTTCAGACAGACTTCTCTCAGGTCTGGAGACAGAGAGACGGAGAGGGACAGCACAGCACCCAAGCTTCCTTCAGTGTGGTGGGGCCATGCTGTGACTGCGCAGGCTCCTCACTCCAGGGAGCTCTCTTGCCAGCCCGGCAGCATGTGACTCTTAACGGGTGAACAGATTGGACTTGACAACTGGCCCAGAATTGGAATAGCTAGAACCTGGAATCAGAGGTCTTTTCCCTTTTTTCTGCTTTCCTGTCCTTCTGAAACTCCAGGGAATATATTCTTAAGACAGAGAGTCTCGGAACTTCATTTTGGAGACTGACCAGGGCTTGTAGATATGTTTTTTTCTTTTAATTTTTTTTTATTATTTATTTATGATTGGATAGAGACAGAGAAGTTGAGAGGGGAGGGGATGATAGGGAGAGAGACAGAGACACCTGCAGCCCTGCTTCTTTGCAGCCTACGGAATGACTGTGGGTGACGGAGTGAAGATGGCGGTCAGAGTCCTTGTTGAAGGAGAACTTAACGGGAAAAAAGTTCATGAACTCAAAGAAAGTAAGAAAATTTAATTTGTCTCCAAAGGCAGAAGGGGAGAAGCTTATTTTTTTTGTGTGTTTGTTTTTGTTTTCTAGTTCTGTAAAATTGTCTAATTCTAAAAAGAAAAAAAAAGTGTCTGGTTCTGTGATTAAAGATGCAGATTTTTCTGATGATAACATCACGGCGCAGGTCCACGAGGCATGAATCCCGAATTAATAGCGCTCCACTTAATTCCATGAATTATGTGTCTGACGCTGTGGAAGGCGAGCTCGTACCTTCTAGGACTGTCTTGGGAAATATTGAATTTAGAGTTTATTTTTCATGCAAACCTTCAGACTGAATTTTATATCAGTAGCCTCTAGCAGCCCCATAAAAGTTAGTAGAAGGCAGTCGGCGGTAGCGCAGTGGGTTATGTGCACATGGCGCAAAGCGCAGGGACCTGCGTAAGGATCCCAGTTCCAGCCCCGGACTGCCCACCTGCAGGGGAGGCACTTCACAGGCGGTGAAGCAGGTCTGCAGGTGTCTGTCTTTCTCTCCCCCTCTCTCTCTGTCTTCCCCTCCTCTCTCCATTTCTCTCTGTCCTACCCAACAATGATGACATCAATAATAACTACAACAATTTTTTTTAAAAAAAAGGGCAACAAAAGGGAAAAAAACAAAAGCTGGTTGAAGCCATCGTCACCCTCAGAGCATCCTGAGGTGGTGAAACATCGTCACTGACCCCGTCACGTGTCCTGGGTGAGCTGTACACGTGGACGTATTTTACCCATAACCTTCTCTGTAGTGAACTGAGTAACATCTTCATGTAGATGTTATGTGACAAGCGCTTGGCAGACTGAGGTGTTCTTAAAAAGACAGAAAGTCTCTTAACCTCTTCCGTTCAACTTTAGTAACTTCACTACGAATGAAAGTTGTGTCAGTTTTTCTGTGACCTTTGGAAAAGCTATTTAATCTCTTGACCATAGGACCAAATATTAGTGGACCAACTCAATACCTGTGATCAGAAATGAGGTCATCACTTTAGTGTATGTGTCAAACAATTTTAGAGGAGCTTTTAGGGAGGGTGCGGAGGGGTTTCCAGTATAGTCTGTGGAGGATTCCCAGTGTCCCTTCAGCTTGTCCCAACCCTTCCTTTCCCAGAGTCCTTTGCTCTGAGGCAACATGCCACAGCCAGTCCAGGTTTCACCTTTTATTTCCCCCCATACTCTTCTTTGTTCTTAAGAGGAACTGTTTTCATAGTAAAGCAGGCTTAGTCTGGGCTTTATAAGCACCGTGGTGATTGTGGAAGGGGTCAAGAGCATAGGTGGACAGTGAGGGCCTGTGAGACGATACCCCTGAAATCTTACAACTTGTAAAACTCTGTTAAATAAACTAGTAAAAAGGAGGGGGAAAATTAAAAAAAAAATCCCACACATTTCTGCAACTATAAAAGAAATAATCAAGGGGAGTCGGGTGGTAGCGCAGCGGGTTAAGCGCAGGTGGCGCAAAGCACAAGGACCAGCATAAGGATCCCAGTTCGAACCCCGGCTCCCCACCTGCAGGAGAGTCGCTTCACAGGCAGTGAAGCAGGTCTGCAGGTGTCTGTCTTTCCTCCTCTCTGTCTTCCCCTCCTCTCTCCATTTCTCTCTGTCCTATCCAACAACGATAATAACTACAACAATAAAACAACAAGGGCAACAAAAGGGAATAAATAAAATAAATATTAAATATATATATATATATATATATATATATGAAATAATCAAATAGAGCAGGCTTGGTAAACCATGGGCTCAGGCATTTCCCAAACTGCCTTATATCTGGTGTGAAATAAGACCACAGGTGTCTTTACAGACCCACCTTCTGAAGTCTAAATACCACTGCAGAGGAAAAGACTGTCTTACCCATTTAGCTGGGCAAGGTGCTTCAATCCATGTGTGTATGTCTGTGTGTGTGTGTTGCTAAAAAGATTAAAATCTGATTGGTTATTTTTTAATTGATTTAATAATGATCGACAAGACCGTAGGATAAGAGGGTACAGCTCCACACAATTCCCACCACCAGAACTCCGTATGCCATCCCCTCCCCTGACAGCTTTCCTATTCTTTATCCCTCTGGGAGCATGGACCCAGGATCATTATGGGGAGCAGAAAGTGGGAGTTCTGGCCTCTATAATTGCTTCTTTGCTGGACATGGGTGTTGGCAGGTGAATCCATCCCCCCAGCCTCTCTCTCTCTTTCCCTAGTGGGGCAGGGCTCTGGATAGGGGAGGTTCCAGGACATATTGGTGGGGTTGTCTGCCCAGGGAAGTCAAGTTGGCATCATGGGGCTGAAAAAGCATTAAAATATAAAGCAGAAAAAATATTTAATCATCAGGACTCTGAAGGTGAGAGCAGATGAGATTTGAGGTCTCCATTTTGGAAAACTGATAGGTTATGTTTAATAATAAAACAATAAGTCATGAGATAAGCCATAATCCACTTGGCTATCAGCCTAGGAACATGATTATTATTAAAATGTGTTGCTTTGCTCAGCCCTAATGAGGATTTCTGTTTGTTTGTTTCTTTCTTTCTTTCTTTTTTCTTTCTTTCTTTCTCTCGTTCTCTCTTTCTCTCTCTCTTTCTCTCTTTCTCTTTCTCTCTTTCTTTCACTTTCAGTTACCCTTTCCCCCACTTAGTCCATCCTGCAGTAACTGGGCATTGTTTTGCCGTAACTCGGGATCAACTCCTCTCCCCGTGGACTTTGTAGTTTTCCTTCCCACACAAGGTGCGCTCTAGGGACCAGCCGTGTGAGCTTGTGATGGAAACGTGCCAGCCCTCTCCAGGTAGACTCCGTCTGGCCCTGCACTCCCTCCAGTGCTCTTGCTGTTCCAGAAGCCCTGGGTTGGTCTTTTAGCTTTTTTGTTTGTTTGTTTTTAGTTTATTGAGTGAAGCCGTGCGACGCCTGGCTGCGACTTGGAGTGTATTGTTGGTGTTGGGAATCAGGGGCACTGTTACCTGAGTTACAGCATGTGGTCTAGCGGAAGGCGCTCACGAACCTTGGCATCAGGCTTCCCAGCCTTAGCGTTGAGGACTCTTGCGTCTCAATGGAGCGGTGATGCCTGCCACCCCTGTTTTCCTGAGGACTTCTGGGACAATGGACTCAAGGGAGATGCCTTGAGATCACTTGTGAACGTGCTTTGGAACCGCTGGTGGAGGTGGAAGTGATACTCCTCTAGGCTGTGCGAGCCCTGTGTTTGTTCAGGTCGGTGGTGACTGTTCGTTGTTGCTGTGGTAACGGGAACAGGTCTGTGTGTGTGCTCTTCTGCATGGCATTTAGGTCTCCACCTGACAGGTTCCGGGCTGCTGCTTGAGTCCCCGCTTCCAGCTCTCTGTAGCCACGAGCAGGCTTCCATTATGCTCTGTGAGTGCATTCACACCCTGGAAGGCAGCTAAGCGGTTTGATTACATCCTCCAGACCAGGCGTGTCTCTGAGCCACATTCTGCTGTGTAGTGGTTGATGAGTAAGGTTTCTATAATTCAAAAAGACCGTTACAATTATAGCACAGCATTTCCAGTGAAAGATGTACCGTGTTTTTGCCTTAGACACAGGATCACCTCTCCTTATTCTGCGAATGTAAGTTTCCTAAACAATCTGTGAGTCAGGTATAATCACCATTAACGGTGATGACTTTCTACATCTCGACAAGAGTGAGCTGTTTCTTCTCTGTAACGTCTGCTTAGTGCTTTGGAATCTTGCCATGGCAGGGCTTTGGCCCAGCCAGTAATCGTTGGCTTCCAAAAATGTGAAAGCTATGAGACAATAAGAGGTATCTTGAAACCATTTTATGAGAATGGTTTGTTTCCATCTACTCTTGTTCCTTGGTCTCTTTTATATGTCCTGCTTTATCCAATTATTTGATTAGTTATATAAGACATTATTGCAAGAGAACACTTTAAAATGTGTCCAGTGAATATATAGATATCCTTTAAGGGAATAAATCTTTTTTTTTTTCCCACTTCAGTAACAATTAACCTTTTTTTCATTGTGAGTCACAGTGCTAGAAACTTCATGTGCATTTAACATATGATTGCTGGAAAGAGATATAGTCAGAGACCAGGCGGTGGTGCACTTTGGGTTTTTTTGCACTTTTTTATGCGCGTGCATTGCAGTGCACGAGGACCCAGGTTCAAGCCTCTGATCCCCACCTACAGGGGGAAAGCTTCTCGAGTGGAGCTGCAGGGGTCTCTGTCTCTCTCCCTCTCTGTCTCCTCAATTTCTCTCCATCTCTATCCAGTAATAAATAAATAGATTTTAAAAAAGCAAATAAATAGGTAAAAAAGTAAAAGCAGTAGAAGCAGTGAATGGGAAAGCTTTCTCCACTCTTTGAAATGGCCAGGCACGTTGGAAAACAATGCTGGTGTTTTGTTTTTTTTATGGCTGTCTAAAAATTATCTGGGAATGTCCAAACCTTGAGTACCCCCCCCCCCAATGACTTATATTCTTGTCACTGAGACTGTTCTGCAACTGGGTTTGAGTTACCCATAAAAGATGTGCTTTGTACATTTTCCTATAGCAGTATGCCTGCATCCAGCTCTCCTCCTTTGTTGTGCGGCACCCAGTAACTATATAAACACGGCCAAATTGAAATCCCATCTAGACAAGAACTTAGACTGATTTCAGTTCTCACTGGTAGTGTTACAGTCAGTATGTCTACTCTTTACACATCACTCAGTTATATGCAAGGGATAAATTTCTGGTGAAACTGTGAGTCAAAGGATGAGGGTACTTTAAATCTCGGTGAGTAGTGCCATGTTACTCTTTTTTTTTCAAGTGAAAACTTTGGCTAGCTATCTTTTCTTAAAAGGTTTTATTTATTTATTTTCTTTTTATCTGTTCATTTATTATTGAATAGAGACAGAAAGAAATTGAGAGGGAAGGGGGAGACAGAGAGGGAGAGAGACCTGCAGCCCTGCTTCACCACTCGTGAAGCTTTCCCCCTTGCAAGTGGGGACTGGGGGCTTGAACCCTGGTCCTTGGGCATTATAATGTGTACACTTAACCAGGTGTGCACCACTGCCTGGCACTGTGCCATGTTATTCTCTTTGAAGATTGTATCACTTTGCATTTCAAATAAATCAGACCCAAGAAGAACAAGGACTTAGCAACTGGAAGGTTGTAACTAACTTGACCCAGATTCTCAAAGTTAGTAACTGTTAGATTCAACTTTCCAACTCAGACCTGCTGAAGTCATTATTATTATTACTTTTATTTTAAGCTACAGCTGTTTCAGCCACCATTTTGAAGCTTCGTCCCAGGTGTTTCTATAGTCTCGTTACTCAAACACGCTTCTTTCCTTTCTGGTTCAGGACAGCTCTACATTTTCGCATTAGCCCTGTGAACATTGATTATCTTACATGTGAGTTAGACATGTGAGGAAAAGAGGGGCAGACAAAGAAACAACTTACATTTTAAAATGTCATCAGTGCCTTAGCTAAAGACCTCAAGCAGCTTCCCCTAGTCCTCACAACCAGAGTCTTCAGGACAGAGAAATGCTTGCAGGAAAAACGAAATAGAAGGTGCAGGGCTAGAGGTTTGAAAAGTCTCCATACTAGCGTAATTACACGGAACAGGAAATGCACCCAAAGAGCTGGCCATCCACACACATCAAGAAACCGTCTCAGGATTGTTTGGGTTTTTTTTTTTTTTTCCCCTTCATTGAAAAAATAGTGTTTCACATGACTGTTATGTCCCAGGGGTGGGGTTTCTCATCTCCTCAAAACGTATTTTGTTTTTCAAAATACCTCCGTTGCCTTTCTTTTTTTTAAATTAAGTATATTCGTCTATAAATCTAGGTCTAGGGGGTCGGGCGGTGGCGCAGGGGGCTAAGCGCATGTGGCGCAAAGCGCAAGGACCAGCGTAAGGATCCCGGTTCGAGCCCCCGGCTCCCCACCTGCAGGGGAGTCGCTTCACAGGCGGTGAAGCAGGTCTGCAGGTGTCTGTCTTTCTCTCCCCCTCTCTGTCTTCCCCTCCTCTCTCCATTTCCCTCTGTCCTATCCAACGATGACAACATCAACAGTGGCAATAATAATAACCACAACGAGGCTACAACAACAAGGGCAACAAAAGGGGGAAAAAATGGCCTCCAGGAGCCATGGATTCATGGTGCAGGCACCGAGCCCAGCAATAACCCTGGAGGGAAAAAAAAAACCAAAAATCTAGGTCTAGGCCCCTAAAGAGCTTTCTTTGGCCAGTTAGTCTCTGTTTGATGACACTGGGGAGTGCGGTGGCTGTAATGCTCCTGTCTTTTGGAATCGTCAGCTCTAAACTGCTGACCTCCCTGCTAAACAGCCCCCGTGGCTGCTGTTGCCCCTGCTGCTTAGAATCACTTTATCGCCACATATGTCAGTCAGTGGCGTCGACTTTCTCCGCCTTCCGTGTGCGTGTTTTCCTCCACTCAGATGGTCTTTTGTTTTCATTTTCTTATTTGGCTCAACAAGAAATCAGATCTTTTTTTCTTTGGGCCCCTCTCAACTGAAGATGCAAACTTGGCTATTTCCCTGATGGGTTCATAGACAACTCATATGATTTGCTTTAGGTCTAAGCCGATGTCAGGATTCAAATGATTCTTTTACGATCCAACAGTTCCTACTTTGCGAAAAGTCCCCAACTTATGAAGCAGGTTGCGTTCCAAAAATTCATTTGTAAGTCAGAGATTTGGCACATGAAGCACATTACACCGGGGTGGGGGGTGTTATAAGTGGTGATTAGGGCCCTTGACCATCCTACAAAAATCAGTTTAACTCTTATGTCACAACATATGGTGTGTTTGCAATGAGAAGAGAAGACCACACTAGTTATAATTCTAGTTACGGAGAAAAAGAAATTATTTTCCCAAGGAAAAGGAGATTACATTAAAAGGTAGGGTAGAGGGCAGGGGCAGATAGCATAAAGGTTATGCAAAAAGACTCTCATGCCTGAGGTTCCAAAGTCCCAGGTTCCATCCCCCTCACTGTTGTAAGCCAGAACTGAGTGGTGCTCTGGTTAAAAAAGAAAAAAAAAAAGTAGGGTACTAGGTGAAATGGCGGTGTCCAGAGAGGTTCCAGGGCACTGGAAGGCTGTTAACAGCTGGTGGCACTCTGTGTGACACCCAGCTTTGCTGTAAAGCTGTGAAGGTTGGTGTTAAATCTTAGATACTTCACACCTCCAAGGCTCACCAGCGGCTGGGATTAGGAGTGACTAAGTGAAGCACTTACAAAAGTAGAGATGGTACTAAACAGTCCAGAATGAGAATCAGGGAGCTAAACACGCAGGGAACACAATTCTCACTGCCACCCCTTCAGTCTTCTGTGGGGTCAGGAGGAGGTATGGGAACCCCTCAGCCTGGGCCGCATGGCTACCTTAGACTTCTGAAGAGTTGACTTGGTAGCAGGAGTTGAGGTGCCCGTGAGCCGACCTCAGTGTTCCCCGTGTGGGAGGTGTGCAATGAAGTTTCTGACTCAGGGAAACGATTATTTTAGGGTTTCAGCATTGCATTCATTGAATTGAGGATAAAACTTGTGTGTCTCGTGTTTTCTTGGTTTGCCTGTTGTTCTGCATTTCCCCCATAGGTTCTTGATCTAAGGAGGTGTATTTTTTGGAGAGTCTGCTCAAGACATAAGACTTTTTTTATTTTATTATTTCTTTATTGGAAGATTAATGGTTTATAGTCAAAAGTAAAATAGAATAGTTTGTACATGTGTAACATTTCCCAATTTTCTGCATAACATAAAATCCCCACTAGTCCTCTGCCATCATGTTCCAGGACCTGAACCCCCCACCCCCACCCCAGAGTCTTTGACTTTGGTGTAATACCCCAACTCCAGTCCGAGTTCTGCTTAGTGTTTTCCCTTCTGATCTTGTTTTTCAACTTCTGCCTATGAGTGACATCATCCCAGATTCATCCTTCTGTTTCTGACTGATCTCACTCAACATGATTCCTTCAAGCTCCATCCAAGATGAGATGAAATCACTATTTTTAATAGCTGAGTAGTATTCCATTGTGTATACAAGCCACAACAATGAGATCCCACTTCACTCCTATGAGAATGTCACATAACAGAAACAACAGCAGCAACAAATGCTGGAAAGGTTGTGGGGACAAAGGAACCCGCCTGCACTGCTGGTGGGAATGTCAGTGGGTTCAGCCCCTGTGGAGAACAGTCTGGAGAACCCTCAGAAGGCTAGAAGTGGGCCTACCCTATGGCCCTGCAATTCCTCTCCTGGGGGTAGATCCTAAGGAACCGAACATCCATCCAAAAAGATGTGTCTGTGTGCACCTATGTTCATAGCAGCACAATGTGTAATAGCCAGAACCTGGAAGCAACCCAGGTGTCCAACAACAGATGAGTGACTGAGTTACTTGTATAAACATAAGACATTTTGAAGACTCTTCAATGAGTCTAACCTGGGCAGCTTGTCCCCCTAGAGTGGCCCATTCATTTCCCTCATCATTCCTGTATCAGAACACCCCAAGCATAAATCATGGTTGAAAAGGGGCCTGGGAAATAGCCCGCACAGTGGAGTACACACCCCATTAGGTACTGTCACTCTTTTTTTTTTTTTTAATTTTTTAATTATAAAAAGGAAACATTGACTAAACCATAAGATAAGAGGAGTACAACTCCACACAATTCCCACCACCAGAACTCTGTATCCTACCCCCTCTCCTGATAGCTTTCCTATTCTTTATCCCTCTCGGAGTATGGACCCAGGGTCATTGTGGGATGCAGAAGGTGGAAGTCTGGCTTCTGTAATTGCTTCCCCGCTGAACATGGGCGCTGACAGGTGGATCCATACTCCCAGCCTGTCTCTCTCTTTCCCTAGTGGGGAAGGGCTCTGGGGAAGTGGAGCTCCAGGACACATTGGTGGGGTCGTCAGTCCAGGGAAGTCTGGTTGGCATCATGCTGGCACCTGGAACTTGGTGGTTGAAAAGAGAGTTAACATACAAAGCCTGTGGTCTGGGAGGTGGAGCAGTGATGAAGCTTTGGATTCTCAAGCATGAGATCCTGAGTTCAACCCCCGGCAGCACATGTACCAGAGTGATGTCTGGTTCTTTCTCTCTCCTCCTATCTTTCTCATAAATAAATAAAATCTTTAAAAAACCATACAAAGCCAAACAAATTGTTGACCAATCATGGACCTAAAGGTTGGAGTAGTGTAGATGAAGAGTTGGGGGCCCCTCTGTTTTATAGATAGCTACTAGGCATATTTTAGTTATATTCCAAAGGGCCTGTGGTTATACTAGTGTGGGGTTTTTTGTTGTTTTTTTGTTTGTTTGTTTGTTTGTTTTTGCATGAGCCTGAAATCTGATATGCAGGTGATTCCTAATTATTGTCTAGGGAGGTGATGTCATGGCTGGCAGAAGGACCAGAAAGCTGGATCAGGGAAGAGAGTAGCTCCCAAATATGGGAAAGATGTATAAATATTGTTGACTGTAAACTCCATCGATTTGATGTGATCTGGGCCCCATAATCAGCTTAGGAGCCTATGTGACCTCTGCATCCCTGTAGATGTGAGCTCACATTCTGTGGTCATGAGTAGGAACATTCCAAGCTCCCCACGTAGCAGGACCCATCTTCTTCAGGTGTAGCATAGAGTATATTGTCCAGTTTCCCTTCAGAGGATATAACATCCTCTACCATTGTTGATCCAAGTTGAGAGCAAGGTCCTATGGGGGCCCACAAAGGGGTCTGTTGTGTTGTTCCTGATAGAAATGACCAGTAACAATGGAGAGAGGGATTTCGAGGTCTAGGCCCATCATGTCTGTTTGGGAATCTCGAGTCCCTGATTAGGCCCCCAGCTGATGGGGTGGCCTGATAGAGACCAAAGAGTCATTGTTAAAGTAAGGCACCTTCACTCTAACAGACATCTGAGCATCTAGGTTGGGGAGAGGGAGGAGGAAGGCAGTGGGGCTGATCGGAAGGGCAGGGCTGGGGAAGTGGCACCTGGCGGAAACCGAGTGACTCCACGGCACTTTCTCTCCTAGGATCAAGAAGGTGGAGCATGGCTCTGAGCAATGATCTCGTGGTCCTGAGCAGTGGCAGCATGGCACCTGGTGCTACCGGCCCTGGCCCCCTCGCCCCCGGGAATGGAGACCCCACCGCCCCGCAGCTCACACCCAAAGAAGCACCCAGAGCAAAAGTGAGTCCCAATGGCTGCCTTCAAGTGAACGGCACCGTTAAGTCGTCGTTCCTGCCTCTAGACAGTCAAAGAGGTGCACCTCAGCTGCTAGCCCCGTGCTGCCACCCCTGCCCATACCACCAACCTCCGACCAGCCACCACGGCCACCAGGAGCGCCTGCCCGAGGCTGGCCCTGGGGCTCCCTCGGCCTGGGCCCCTTGTTGCATGCAACCACACCCAGACTACATCGCATCGCTCTGTTCGAAACACTCGCCCGTGTACCAGGCTCCGTGCTGTCTGCAGCCCGCCCCGTCCTTCTGCCTGCACCACCCGTGGCCCGACCATTTCCAGCACCAATCTGTGCGGCAGCACGTAGCCGACATCCGGTGAGTGAGGGAGGGGTGCACATGCTTCTGTGCTTCCTGGCATCCGGCTGGGTCCTCGGGACTGGGACCCCGCGTGCTCATTGCCCCGAAAGGAGAAAAGGAAGGGGTGTCAGAGAGAGAAAACTCGTGAAGGGCTGGAGAGACGGCGTAACGGTCATTCAGAGGACTCTCCAGCCTGAGCCTCTGAGGACCCAGGTTCAGTCCCCAGCACCACCACAGCAGAGCTGAGCAGTGCTCTGGGAGGGAGGGGAATGAGCAGATGTGTGTTTGGGGGATTTTGTGAAGCCTACTCAAGTGCAGATGGAATCGTGTCAGATCTCCTGTGTCTTTGACTAACTAGTCAATTTCGTTTTCTTTCCCATTGACCTGGGAGGACTCGAGAGGTCCAGTTCAGTGACAGGCTTTCTGGTTAGCAGTCTCTGGGACTTTACACCAGGGGGTAGAGTCCTGACGAGTTTAAACGCCTGATAAGTTGCTGGTATTGGTAGTGTTGGACCTTGGAGAAGAAAGTACAAATCCATTCGCTCCCTTCTGTTTCCTTCTGGCTGCGTCCGTGTTACCTGGGGGAGTGATTGTGATCAGTGGAGATGAGGTGAAAGCGAGAAGTCCTCTCTTAGCAGGTGAAATTGACAGGTGCAGGATGGCGTCATGGTGGCATCTGTAACTTGGTGGCTGAAAGGCAGTAAGATATAAAGCAGAACAAATTGTTTAATACACAGAACCCAAGGGTAGGAATAGAGCAGATGAAATTAGGGGTCTTTGGGCAGGGAGAAGCTAGGACGTCTGTTTTAGGTCTGTTCCAAGGGGCCCCTGACTTTAGTCATTTTGCCCGGAGCTCCACCCCTCTTCATGCGCTTAACCCGGTACACCAACCCCTCGAAATACTTAGAAGTCATTAGAAGTCCAATGTGTTATCCATTGCCACAGAGCCACCTATAAATATTTTTATAAACAAAATATTTCACTTTTTTTTTAGGTAATAGAGCTCCAGATTTGTAGCTCACGAGCTGACAGTTGAGTGCAGTTCTTAAACCAGGGTGTAATGTACAGTGTGTCTGCCTCTGAGCTGGGACAAGGGTCTGCACACTGGCCCAGTGTAGATAGAGCATTGCTGTCACCCCAGGGAGTTCCCTGATGTTGCTTCTTAGTTGTTCTCTCTCTCCTCACCAGAAGCAGTTCCTGTGCTAAGTTCTGTTAATATTCCCATCGATTTCCTTTTCTTTCCCCAAAGCACTGGGTCAGCTCTGATGGGGAATTGAACCAGGGACTGTGGAGCCTTGGGCATGAGAGTCTCTTTGCATTACCACAGTGCTGTCCCTCTCCCACCCTTTCCCATACATTGATTTTGCTTGCTCTAAAACACGTGAATGGAATCATGCAGCGTGTACCTTACTGTGTCGGGCTCTTTTTACTCAGTTTGGCGTTTTAAAGACTTGTCTGGTCTCTGCTTTGTTTTTTCTCTTTGTTGCTGAACAGGAATCTATCTTGTATAAATAGCAAACTCACTGTTAACAAAAGAGTCAGGAGAAACTTTCACTTACAAAACGAGTGAGTCATAAGGACAGAAAATATAGCATGGTGATTACTTTGAACTGGTAAAGTGATTCAATTTTTTTTTAACTTTCTTATTATCTTTACTTATTGGATAGAGACAACCAGAAGTCAAGAGGGGTGGGGAGAGAAAGAGACAGACAAAGAGAGAGAGAGAGGTATCTGCAGCTCTGCTTCACCACTGGTAAAGCTTTCCCCCTAGAGGTGGAGATTAGGGGCTTGAACCTGGGTCCTTTAGCATTGTAACATGTGCATTCAAACAGGTGCACCACCACCTGGCCCTATAATTTGACTATTAATGTGTCAGTCTTTGAGAACAAGCATTCCCATGACATGCTACTGCCTTGTGCCAGTTCATCCACCCCACATATTCAAGAGAGTTATTTGCACAAAGGGTCTCCTAGGGACAGATTTCTCCCAGGAACATGAGCTCTCTGAGTCTTGCTCACTCCCCTTTGTGATTTGCTGTTCGCCGCTATTTGTATGAACAGTCTCAGATATGTAATGGCGTGCTCACTCAGTCAGTGTTCAGGATGGACTCGTGGCTCGAGAGAGGACTGTGTTCACACTACTTAGAGGGACAGCTGGAGGAGTGACGGCCTTGGAATACGATGTTCAGTAGACAAGTGAGTCCATGTGCGTCTAGTCAGCACTGCTTTTTGTCCCTAGACCATATGGCCCACCCATTTGGTATTTTTGTTTATTTTCTTAAAGTTTTATCCGTTTACGAAACACTTAGCTATGTGTTAAAAAACTCAGTCAGATAGAAAACGTGGTTTGATTCCAGCCCTCTTGCATCTCTTCCTCTTTGGTGACACAGAAAGTCCTCTTTCATCACTTCTTGACTCTTTAACCATTAATAGATATTCGTAAAGGACTCCCGTATTGTGTGTGTGTATATGTGTGTACATGTGTGTACACGTGTGTGTACGTGTGTGTGTACATAGTAAGTCCTCTTTCATCACTTCTTGACTCTTTAGCCATTAATAGATATTCCTAAAGGACTCCCATATCAAGTGTGTGTGTGTGTGTACGTGTGTGTGTGCACACAGTAAGTCCTCTTTTACCACTTCTTGACTCTTTAACCATTAATAGATATTCCTAAAGGACTCCCGTATCAAGTATGTGTGTGTGTGTGTGTACGTGTGTGTGTACACAGTAAGTCCTCTTTCATCACTTCTTGACTCTTTAACCATTAATAGATATTCCTAAAGGACTCCCATATCAAGTGTGTGTGTGTGTGTATGTGTGTGTGTGTACGTGTATGTGTGCACACAGTAAGTCCTCTTTCACCACTTCTTGACTCTTTAACCATTAATAGATATTCCTAAAGGACTCCCATATCAAGTGTGTGTGTGTGTATGTGTGTGTGTGTACGTGTATGTGTGCACACAGTAAGTCCTCTTTCACCACTTCTTGACTCTTTAACCATTAATAGATATTCCTAAAGGACTCCCGTATCATGTGTGTACATGTGTGTGTACACATGTGTGTATGTGTGTGTGTGTACACAGTAAGTCCTCTTTCATCACTTCTTGACTCTTTAACCTTTGATATTCTTAAAGGACTCCCGTATCAAGTGTGTGTGTGTGTGTGTGTGTGTGTACATGTGTGTGTACACAGTAAGTCCTCTTTCATCACTTTTTGACTCTTTAACCTTTAATAGATATTCCTAAAGGACTCCCGTATCAAGTGTGTGCTCACGTGTGTACACATGTGTGTACATGTGTGTGTACACAGTAAGTCCTCTTTCATCACTTCTTGACTCTTTAACCATTAATAGATATTCATAAAGGACTCCCGTATCAATTGTGTGTGTACACATGTGTACGTGTGTGTACACAGTAAGTCCTCTTTCATCACTTTTTGACTCTGTAATCATTAATAGCTATTCCTAAAGGACTCCCGTATCAAGTGTGTGTGTACGTGTGTGTACACGTGTGTGTGTACGTGCGTGTGTGTACACAGTAAGCTCTCTTTCATCACTTTTTGACTCTTTAATTATTAATAGATATTCCTAAAGGACTCCCGTATCAAGTGTGTGTGTATATGTGTGTGTGTGTACACAGTAAGTCCTCTTTCATCACTTCTTGACTCTTTAACCATTAATAGATATTCCTAAAGGACTCCCATATCAAGTGTGTGTGTGTGTATGTGTGTGTGTGTATGTGTATGTGTGGTTTTACTTGTTAGTTGGTCTGGTTGTGTTTGCTGTAAACAGTGTCTGTTGGAGGCTGGGCAGTGGTGCAGTGGCAGAGCACATACGTTGCAGTGCAGGAGGACCTGGGTTCAGGCCCCCAGTCCCCACCTGCAGGGGGGAAGCTTCAGAATGGCTCCTGGGAGCCAGCTGAAGTGAGTCTCAAAGTACTCACGTGGGATCTTCTCACCATGCTACGGTGAAAGGAGTAATGGCACCATGTCACACTTACAAGGAGCTCAGCGTACAAGATTTCCAGTCCAAAGCACCTCTACCTTTTAGTCTGGTGTTGCCAAGAAATGTTCTCGGTTGTAACAAAGGATTCTGTAGCTGCTAACTTGGCAAAGGCACAGCCGCGCTATGATGATAGGGAAATGACGGTAGTTTGGGACACTAGCCAAGATGCATCTCCATTTCTCTAAAGTGGCTTTGTAGACAAATGGGCATGCTGAATGCTCCCTGTGGTACCCAGGAGGAAGGAGAGCTGTAAAGAGCCTTCCTAAGACTTGACACAGCAAAGACAAGACCCTGGGCTCTAGCATTACCTCAGCCGTCTGCAGACTAGCCCAGCGCTGGCCCTGCCTCTTTGTACAAGGTGGCTGCACATAGAACGTTTGGGACCTGCGTTTCTTTCTCCTTCAGCTCTTTATTAGTTTTCCAATTCCTGGCTCATTTTTTTTCTCAGAGGTTTCCTCCTCTTAGGACACCAGTTCTTTTCTGTGAAGAGAATTCTTTTTCTTTAAAAAAAAAAAAAGTGAGGGAGTCGGGCGGTAGCGCAGCGGGTTAAGCGCACGTGGCGCAAAGCGCAAGGACTGAGGAAGGATCCCGGTTCGAGCCCCCGGCTCCCCACCTGCAGGGGAGTCGCTTCACAGGCGGTGAAGCAGGTCTGCAGGTGTCTGTCTTTCTCTCCTCCTCTCTGTCTTCCCCTCCTCTCTCCATTTCTCTCTGTCCTGTCCAACAACAACGACAGCAGTAACAACAATAATACTAACTATAACAGCAATAAAAAAAACAACAAGGTCAACAAAAGGGAAACTAACTGAATAAATATTATTTTAGAGGTGAGATTCAATTTTATTTTTTAAAATGAGAAATAAGAGTTTATCAAAACCCCTGGAAGGAGCCCCCTTGAGATCATGTTCTTCTGTGTGCGTTGTAGCAGAATATTCAAAGCTGTAACCACAGCACTGAATGAACTTCACTCTCCAGTTTCACTGTGTGCACCTGGCCTGCCGTGACCCTGGCCCATGTGTTACTTCAGTTCACTAGGATAATTGAACCTCAGTCAGCTTTCTCGGCAGATGAGAGTGTCCTGGAGGCCAACACTGGGACTCTGCCAGTGCTTCCCCCCCCTTCCTTTCTCTCTTCTTTCCTTTCTATACAACATGGACTTGGAAGAAATATACTGGATGGGTGTGGGGGGCAGATGGTAGCGCACCTGGTTAAGTGCACATGGCACAAAGCACAAGGACGGGCATAAGGATCTGGTTCGAGCCCCCAGCTCTCCACCTGTGGGATGGGGGAACGGGGTCACTTCACAAGCGGTGAAGCAGGTCTGCAAGTATCTGTCTCTGTCTTCCCCATCTCTCTCCATTTCTTCTGTCCTATCCAACAACAACAGTAGCAGCAACAACAAAAGTGGAGAAAATGGCCGCCAGGAGGAGCAGATTTATAGTGAAGGCACTGAGCCCCGAAGGAGAGATATACTGCACTGGAGTCCTGTCTCCTCCACTCGTAACCCTGTGCTCTTGCATAACGATTCCATCGTTCTCGGCCTCTCAACACGGAACCAGTAGCAGCGGCTCTGCATTCAGTGCAGGACCTTGCCTCCGTCCTCTTCTCCTACTTCTAAAATAGCTTCGCCTACACCTTCTGCTGTTAATGTTCTCTCGGAATCACACTACTACTGACTCCTGACTTAAATAAATCTACTATATATTGATTTCCTTAAGTTTTATTATCTTTATTTGATAGAGACAGCCAGATATCGAGAAGGAAGGGGAAGACAGAGAGACAGAGAGACGCCTGCAGACCTACTTCACCACCAGTGAAGCTTTCCCCCTGCAGGTGGGAGATGCGGGCTTGAATCCAACCCCTAGATATGTTGCTTTCTAGCCTTACTCACAGATTGCACATTTCATCCCGACAACTCTGAAAGGCTCACAAGAAGAAAAAGACAGTCAAACCATCTATCTGCCTTGTAGGTTACTGAATAAAGGGTCCTCCTAGGCCCCAGGACATAGGGCCTTTGATCTTTACACCACGTATATAATCAGATGCTATAAGTTAATTTTAGAAGCCAAGTAAGACGTTGTCTTGATTTCACTGAAACCAAGTTTATTTTTATGTTCCTTAAAGTAGTCAAAATTAACTTGTTAAAGAGGAAGAATGATGTTTGTAAAATTTGAAACATTCCAAGCTGGCTTGTGCCAGAAGTCAGTCAGCTTTGCAGTGAGACTGAATGAAGGCTTGTTCGGCCAGCTCTAAGAGGCCTCTTTATATCACAAACAGACAGATTTCGCGACTGTGCTGCGTTGACCGGAATGCAGGGAACAGTCCGTAATGCACTTCGGGATATGAGCCGTGCTCATAACAAATGCCAGAAAACATCACCCTCTTTATTTCATAAGCTAAAGTAACAGAACACTGGGAATAAAGCTAATGTGCCCTTTAACTACCCCGTGTCTACAATATGCTAGTTGTTTAGTAGATGCTCAGGAGTGAAGGGGGGAGGAGAAGCTTTTTTCTTTTTATTTTGGTGGAGAAACGTTGAGAAAGGTAAACATATTTGGTGCACAGTGATTCTTAATAAAAAGGCCCTGTCGCGGAGGAGTTAGGACTCTAGGTCTTGGAAGAAAACTAGTTTTTATCTACTCCAGTTTCTTTCCAAACATAAGTGAATTATTAAGTCTAATTTAAAAGTATTCGTAGAACTTAACATTTATAGAAGAATTTGGATCGCTGTGCTACTCTTCATTCTTTTGAAGCAAACTGACTACAAAAATTATATCTTTTTTTTTTTTTTAACTCAAACCAGATATCCAACTGACTGCTTGGTACTGGAGGAGTCTGAATACCAACTGGTACCTGGGGGAATTTTGGAGCTCAGTTTGTTGAATGAATGGCTATATGTGTGTGTGTGTGTGTGTGTATGTATATATGATAACAGTCAGAATATTAAAAAAATTAAAAACACAATGCTTAAATTAAAATAAAAAAAGAAACTACTGGGAGTCGGGCAGTAGCACAGCGGGTTAAGCGCACATGGCGCAAAGCGCAAGGACCAACAGAAGTATCCTGGTTCGAGCCCCCGGCTCCGCACCTGCAGGGGAGTCGCTTCACAGGCAGTGAAGCAGGTCTGCAGGTGTCTGTCTTTCTCTCCCCCTTTCTATCTTCCCCTCCTCTCTCCATTTCTCTCTGTTCAATCCAACAACGACGACAATAGTAACTACAACAATAAAAAGAAACAACAAGGGAGTCGGGCTGTAGCGCAGCCGGTTAAGCGCAGGTGGCGCAAAGCACAAGGACCGGCATAAGGATCCCGGTTCGAACCCCGGCTCCCCACCTGCAGGGGAGTCGCTTCACAGGCGGTGAAGCAGGTCTGCAGGTGTCTATCTTTCTCTCCTCCTCTCTGTCTTCCCCTCCTCTCTCATTTCTCTCTGTCCTATCCAACAACGACAACAACAATAATTACAACAATAAAACAACAAGGGCAACAAAAGGGAATAAATAAATAAAATAAATATTAAAAAAAAAAGAACAAGGGCAGCAAAAGGGAATAAATCAATAAACAACTAAAAAAAATTAAAAAGAAAGAAATAGAAAGAAACTACTGAAGTTAAACTTGTCTCTGCAGGGAAACAGCAGTGTCCGGGGTGAAGAGAGGTCATTTGAGCAAAATCGCCATCTGCTTTGAGGACAGAATCAGAGGTTGGAAACTTAGGTGAAGACCGAAGAGGGAGACAGGGCCCAGGACTGCTCAGAGGGAAAATGGAGTGAAGAAACAGGGGCGTTCCTCCACAGGGCTGCACCCTCAGGAGCCCTGCTGCCTGGAGGGTTTGGAAGTGGGAGCCAGAGTGAGACACTGGTGTGGAGAAGGGACCAGAGGAGGCGTCCCACCCTGGTCTCCCTGGCCCTTGAGAAACAACAGGAGGCCCTGGGGCAACCAGAGCTGTTCTTAGAAATGGGCAGTTCCAAATGTGGTGTGGCCCTCCTCAAAAAGCATTCCCTCTCTCCTGAGGACATAGGCCATTGTGCCGGACCTCCCCATTCACTGAAATCCCCTTAGGCCTGCTGAATCATTGTTTCTTGGACTGCTATGTGTCTCCTGGACCTAGCTTGGTGCTTGGCATCCAGCCGCCGATCAGAAAGTAATAGTCGCAGAAGCTGAACAGATGAGCACCAGGTAAGCCCTTCTGCCAGGCTCAGAATGGCACGCTACCTCGGTCTGGAAAACCATGCACCGTCAGTTGGCTCCAAGTAAATTATTTCCCAAGCAAGAGAAGTTTTAAAATGCTTTGTCTCCTATAAAAGTGCTGATTCTGGGGGCCGGGTGGTGGCATACCCTACTGAATGCACATGTTACCATGCACAAGGACAGGGGTTCAAGCCTCCAGTCCCCGCCTGCAGGAGGAAAGCTTTCTGAGTGGTGAAACAGGGCTGTGGGTATCTGTCTGTCTGTCTCCCTCTGTATCTTCCCTTCTCCCCCTCAATGTCAGGCTGTCTCTATTCAATAAATAAATAAAGGTAATTCAAAACAGTTTTTTTAAAATGATGATTTTATTATTGTTACCTGAGTCTGCTATAGGGGATGCTGCCTTCTGTTCTTGAACTCTCCAGAGAGGGAGAGGGAGAGGCAGCAGAGTCTCACTCCAGCATAGTTGGTACCATGAACAGAGCACAAAGCCTTAGTTCTGCTAGCCCAGCTCCCTGAGGCAGGCTTTCGGCTTTCTGGAAGAAAATGGGGAGACCCAGCCTTTGACTGTAGCACTCAGGCTTCTCTCCTGTTTGACCCTGAAGTTATTTGAGAAAGGTGTAGAGGGGCCAGAAGATGGTGCCCTGGTAGAGTTGGCCAGGAGTGCCCTTTCTGTGTGTTCCCAGCCAAGCCCCCTCCAGGATCATTTGCCAGCCCATTAGAAGTGACTTGATGAGTAGTCAGCAGATAAGAAAGCTGCTAGGCGGATAAGAAAGCTGCTAGACGGACTATAAGTTCCCGAATTGCCGTGTGGACTTGTCTTTGCTCAAGAGTGCTTTGTGAATTTAGAAAGCAACACTAGAATGAGGGAGCCCAAGACCAGACACAGAGGCTTCTGCGCAGTTGGCTGACTTAAATCACACACTTTCACCCCCCCACCCCCAACCCCCGTTTGATGGGTACAGTTTTGAAAGCAGGTATTTGGAGACTCCAGCATGATGCTCACGGCAGGAATGTGAACACTGTGATGCTCAGAAGAGCTGTTGCCTGGGCCTGGTGAGCAGCAAAGATGGACAGTGGACACATTCATTCCCTCAGACCCTGTCTATGTGTCTGTGGTCACTTGGACCTCGAGAGCCTCCCCCGACCCTTTCAGAAAACACTGCTTTCATTATGTCACTCCTCTGCTTAGAAATCTCCCCCAGACTCCTTGACCAAGCTTTGCAAAATTCCTTGAAGGGAGGGAGTGTACTTTGCAGGGGTGCGGGGAACAGTGGCTCAGGGAGGAGACATCTACAAGCCCTGGACAGGAACAGGAAACGCTAGATGCCAGAATGGCTTTCTCTCTTGCATTTTCAGAGCAAAAACAAACATCTGATCAATGACTAGCTTCATTTCCCCTTCTAGATAAATGAGAACTAGACTGAGATCATGTGTTTGTGTGTGTTGGTTGTATGGGTAGCTGCCAGTCAGGAACTCCGTTCTGTGCCATTTTGACTCCCAGAGACTAAATTCCCTTCCTTGTGAGGAATCCTGAGGAAAGGCTTAACTAAATGTTTGAAGGCCTCCCTCTAATGCAGAGAGAAACCTTCCACTGAAGGTTTATGGTGGTGCGAGGGACTGAACCTGGGACTTTGGAGCCTTAGTCATGAGAGTCTGTTTGCATAACCATTATGCTATCTACCCTCTGCCTTGTTGTTTGTTTTTTAACCTCCTCACTCCTGACCTCCTCCTAAAGTTGACATGCTAGGTGATCAGTCTTAGTGCCTGGTGAGGCGTTTGGCATGAGGGCTTCAGACTCCATTACAACGTTCCCTGCTCTTAGGTTAGTTAAGTTTAATAAGGTTTTTCTGGCTTTCTTATGAGCTTTTCTTGGATCTCCTATTAGTGATTTTTTTTTTTTCTCCTCCAGGGTTATTGCTGGGCTCAGTGCCTGCAGCATGAATCCACCGCTCCTGGAGGCCATTTTTTCCCCCTTTTGTTGCCCTTGTTGTAGCTTCGTTGTGGCTGTTATTATTGCCCTTGTTGACGCAATTCGTTGTTGGATAGGACAGAGAGAAATGGAGAGAGGAGGGGAAGACAGAGAAGGGGAGAGAAAGATAGACACCTGCAGACCTGCTTCACTGCCTGTGAAGCGACTCCCCTGCAGGTGGGGAGCCGGGGACTCGAACTGGGATCCTTACACTGGTCCCTGCGCTTTGCACCACATGCGCTTAACCCACTGCGCCACCGCCCGACCTCCCCCTATTAGTGATTATTATCCACACACTATTAAGAGAAGTCTACTCCAGGGCTCGCAGCAACAGGCCACAGAGGCTGGGGTTTAAGAGCAAGGGCTTGATAATTTGGTGTGATGTGAAGGCCTAGCATACAGACAGGGCTGGTGGCTGTACAAATCCAGCTTCAGAGGTTAAAGAACAATGTTGTCTTTTTAACACGTGCTTTTTTTTTTTTAACTATTTAAAAATATTTTTGATTAACCAGTTGTCATTTTCACATTTTTAATTGCTTTAGACTATTTCTTTATGGGGGAGGGCATTCCTGGATTCCTCCTTCTGGGGTGTGTATTGCACAGGACCAGAGCCATGTGTCTTTTTGAGTGTTAGTGCAGTCCCCTCAGTCTCTCTCTCTCTCTCTCTCTCTCTCTCTCTCTCTCCCTCCCTCCCTCCCTCCATCCCTCTCCCCTGGAAGAGACGAGCAATGAAGTTCCCATGCCCTGCTTCCTTCACCTGTCCTCAAGAAGCAGCAGAACTGCCCTGTAACTCCTAGACTTCTAGGCCTTGGAACTCTAGTCGGAAGAAAAAAGAAGTAATGATATAAGAGGAAATAACACACACATACTTCCTCCCCACCTCAACACAGGTCTTTCTTATTTACTAAAATAACTAGGGGTCAATCACATCATTTCTTGTTTTCTTCATGAGAGCAGACTCTACTAATAAGAGAGATATGGGGGGGTCCTTTTAAGTTAAATTGGAGCTGACTGTGACATGGGAAGTCTGATTGGTTCCAGCCTCATGTGGTCTCGTGTCTGAGTGGAGCAGGGAAAGAATCATATACAGCCTATGCCAAACATGTGTTTCCCCTTCTGGGACATCTTCACTTCTGTGGATCACCAGACTTGGTGACTAATGGGGGTGGCCTTTCATAGAACTAACGAGTGTGCAGTTGCCACGTGGATATCACCAGGGGAGCCGGCCCTGAACGCCAGGTAGCTTTGTTTGTTTGTTGTTTTTGCCAGCAAGTTAGATAAAGTTGGCCTGGGGACTTACAGAAAGGTACAAGATGTACTTTTCTATCATGCTGCAGTATTTTATCCCTCCTCTGCAATATTCTTTGCATCTCTAGGGGGAAATCACACATTATTTAGTGGCTGCTTTGTAGGTGGGCTAATCATTAAGCCACTCTGTTAAATGAGCAACAGGTGGCAAAAACAATTCAGCAGTGGGGTTGCCCAGCAACAAAGACATGGAAGAGGAAACATCCTTAACTGCTTATTTGACTAGATATAGTTAAGCACATGAACAGCGCGGTGCCATTGGTGACTATTGTTATTTTGAGGACATCAGTATATGTAGGTGAGAGAAGAAGTGATTACTTCTTCAGAATGTTCAACTTTGAAACGTTCATGGGGCACTCAACAACATCCCGTTTATTTGAATAATTTTACACTTACTCCAACTCTGCTGAAATATACCATGAAAGAAACGAAACAATATGGATTCTTTAAACTGTATACTTAACAGTAGCATGATGAAAGGTAGTATTCATTGTGCGTCAGCAAAGTTCTTGGTACTCATCAAAGGACTTTTGATAGGTCACCCAAGATCCCTGTCTTATTAGTCATCTGGACAGCTGTTTCTAAAGGGAAAAGGTTTCAAACGTGTCAAGAAGTCACAAATGTTACCAGGAATCCCTTTGTATATGTTTTCTGAAACTGAGCTAGTTTGAATTCTAACTGTCCACTGAAAATTCTCTCTTTATTCATGGTTTTTCTTTTAATAAGAATATTTTACAGGACTGTTGTTGTCTCAGGGGTCCAATTTCACATGTCTCCAAGATGGAAGCTCGCCCACCTCACGCATACCAATGTGTCTTTCCCCTGCCGTGCAGAGCACAGGCCTCCCCCGCCCCCTGCAAGTCCCCACCCAGATCTGCAGGCAGAGGCCAGTGTTCGTGCCAGTGTCCCACTGCACAGACTCCGCCCTGCCTGCTCCCTGGTGTCATATCCCAAAGCCCACCAATGAGTGAGGTCATCTGGCATCTGTCTTTCTCCTTCTGACTTGTTCCACTTAGCATGATCCATCCGTGCCATGTGTTGTAAAAGGCATGACTTCATGTGTTCTTAAAGCTACGCAGCATTCCATGTATAGTGTATACAGGCTACAACTTGCATCCCCGGTTCTCTGTTGTTGGACACTTGGGTTGTTTCCAGGTCTTGGCTATTGTAAATGGCTCTGCAGTGAACATAGGTGTGCATATGAAGTGTTTTTGTGTTCTTTGACCAGATACCCAGGAGAGCCATTGCTTGGTCTTTCCTCCCTTCCTTCTTTCCTCCCTTCCTTCCTCCCTCCCTTCCTCCCTCCCTCCCTTCTTTCCTCCCTCCCTTTGTTCCTCCCTCCCTTCCCTCCCTCCCTTTCTCCTTCCTTCCTTCCATCCTTCTATCTGTCAGTCTTTCCTTCTGTCTTTCTTTCTGTCTGTCTTTGTTTTATTCAGTATTACCAAACTGTTTTCCACAGAGACTGTACCCGTTCACAGCCCCACAACCATATACTAAGGACTTCCTCTCCATCCTTGCCAGCACTTGTTGTCTCTGGCCTTTTTGACGTCACTATTTCACTGTTCTCACAGGTGTGAGGTGGTCTCTCAGTGCTGTCTTGGCTGCATTTCTCTGATAATAGATGATGAGTATTTCTTCATGAGCCTGCTGACCATGGAAGTCCTCTCTGGTAAAGGGGCTGTCCAGCTCCTCTCCCCGTTTTTGTTGTTGTTGTTATATGCCTGGGTTATTAATCCTATATTTACTGTGTAGTGTGTGAATATTTTCTTCATCTAGGGTCTCTGTTTTATTTTGCTTTGATCAGAGTTTCCTTCACTGTGTGGAAGCTTGACATGACCGCGTCTGTTCATATTGGGTTTTGTCTCCCTGGCTCTTGGAGTCTTGGTGTCTCCAGATACATCCCAGAAAATAGCATCACAGATGGTTTCTGACTGAAAAGTTGGCTGAAGTTAAAATGATTTTATAAAATCTCTCATGTAATCCTGAGGTAGACTTTCTTATTTTTTTCTTTCTTTCTATGTTTACTTTTGTGTTTGTTTCCAATCCTTATACCCTTGGAAGACAGGGACACCAGTCTTCATTTTATTTATTTAAAAAAAGAGACATTAACAAAACCATAGGATAAGAGGGGTACAACTCCACACAGTTCCCACCACCAGAACTCCGTATCCCATCCCCTCCCCTGATAGCTTTCCCATTCTCTATCCCTCTGGGAGTATGGACCCAGGGTCATTGTGGGATGCAGAAGGTGGAAGGTCTGGCTTCTGTAATTGCTTCCCCACTGAACATGGGTGTTGACAGGTGGATCCATACTCCCAGCCTGTCTCTCTCTTTCCCTAGTGGGGCAGGGCTCTGGGGGAAGCGGGGCTCCAGGACACATTGGTGGGGTCTTCAGTCCAGGGAAGTCTGGTCGGCATCATGCTGGCATCTGGAACCTGGTGGCTGAAAAGAGAGTTAACAGACAAAGCCAAACAAATTATTGAACAATCATGAACCTAAAGGCTGGAATAGTGCAGATAAAGTGTTGGGGGATCCTCCATTTCGTAGATAGCTAGTAGGCGTATTTTAGTTACATTTCAAAGGGCCTGTAGCTATACTTGTGTTGTTTTTTTCCTCTGAGCCTGAAATCGGATATGCAGTCTTCATTTTTATGTGTCCGTGTGCAGTGGGTTAGGGGTTGGGGGGCAGGAGGGGGACTCCAGGGCCCAGCATGCTCATCTTGTTCTGAAGAGTTTGGCCACACACTTGTCTTACTTGCTTTTCCGTTCGCATCTCCTGTCAGCATTTTTCATCTTCTTGTCTGGGTCCCAGAGAGAAGAAACTGTATCTTCTGCTTTTTCCTGCTTCACAAGTACTTAAGGAGTTGGAATTTTTAGGGTGGGGTAGGCCTGACAAGAGTGATTTACTAGTGCTGAGGAGATGAGGCGCTATCCTGCGGTGCTATCCTGAGGCGCCCTCCTTTAGGGAAGAGAGTACCGTGTCTCTTCCACCCCCTGCCAGTGATTTAATGGCGTGAGCGAGCCAAGCGCATAACATGATTGAAGCTCTCCATATGCAAGTGCCAAATTTAGGGTCAGAATGAAGGAATGGGGAGGGTGTGTTTTGACATTTAGGACTAGAAGCCCTCAGAGGCTGTGCATTGCAAACACTGTTTCCTCCAGAGTGTGTTCGCCTCTGCCGTTAGTCAGGTTCTGGGAATGTAATGTGCTGGGTTGGCTTGGAGCTGTGTGAGAGAGGAAGGGGTATGGTGAGCTCACTGGCACACTGCTCTCCAGCAGCCTGAGGCTTGTGGTGGACACAGCAGCTGGCTCCAGATATACCAGAGGGAAACTCTAGTGCCCTCTCACTAGCAAATCAGTAAGTCTTTAAAAAAAATAAATAGATAAATAAATAAATACAGGCACGCAATCTACCTGCTGTGAAGTGGCACGGAGCTGAAAGTCTTTTTGAAACATCCTTTAAGAATCTTTGCCCTAGACTGTAGTCAGCCTATGTGTACCACTAGGAAATACGCCCCTCTTATTTGATTAGGGAAATGTTCACTAACTGGAGCTGGGGACAAGGATAATAACCCTTTCGTTCTCTCTCTCTCTCTCTCTCTCTCTCTCTTTCAGGAATTGAGAGTTCCTGAATGTAGCTAGTCTTAAAATCTGCCCATCTTGAAAACAAAGTAACTGAGACAGCGATTCCATGGAAAGAACTGGACCACTGAGTCCACTAGGGCCATTGGCACGGGCCCTGGTGTATATGAACCCCAAGAAAGGAGAGTCTGGTGGCTCCTGGCTCCTCAGATGGGGCTAGACCAACATTCTGACAGGGCAGGACGTCCCTGGCAACCTTTTTTTGTCCCCTCCCCCCTTCTCAAAAGTCTGTGTTCCTGCTAGTGAGCCAGCCTTGTTTTATTTATTTGGGGGGGGGGTTATTTGTTTATTTGTTTGTTTGTTTCCAAATCTGGCTAACAGACAGTCACCAGCTGAGAGATGTGTTACCAGTGTCGCATTTCAAGAAGGACTCATCAATTTCAGAATCTGCACTTGTCCCTCCGAATAGCTAAACATGAGTGAGCTACACTTCTCAGGTGACCCACGTCACAGTCAGTACTAGGGCCAGCCAGGCCATGGAACTCAGCATGCCCAGCTTCACAGCGTGCCCACCAGAGGTTCACCCTCCCTACAAGCTCAGGGGCCACCGAGGTTACGAAAGGGACTGTCAGGCTCCATTTCTCCTCTTCAAGCGGAGATGATAGTGGCAGCATCACAGGCCTGTAGGGCGGGCCTAAACTAGCCGCTAAATGAAATTGGGGAAACCTGACATTCAGGTCAAGAGTGACTCTCACAGCTCAACAGAGAATGAAAGGACAGCACCCCTAGTAGAGGATGCACATTAGAGTGTGCAAGGACACAGGTTCAAGCCCCAAGCGTCATGGGTGGTGAAGCAGGTCTGCAAGTGTCTCTCTGCCTCTCCCCCTCTCTTTTTTCTTGAAAGTCACTAACTAAATAAATACAAAATATTATTAAAGTAGCCCTAAAAATGACCAAAGAAAATGTTTTCTGGAGATTTTAATAACATGGGAATTTTAATAACATGGGAATAACTAACCCCAAGTGCTAACACTGTGCTCTGGGTGTGTCCAGGCACAAAGGGACATAAACAGACAAAGAAACAAAAGCAGTAAATCCAAAAAGAATCACAGAGGTTAGGTCTGTGTATTAATAATAAGGGCAATTTTTTTTTCTTTGTAATTTTCTTCATATTTTCAGACTCACATAGTGAATGGGTTAGTTCTGTAATCAGGAAAAAAACAACAACATTCAAACAGAAAATATGCCTATTCGGGCTTTGATTCTACTTCATAAATCAAAGTTTCATGTTTTGTAACAGATGAAACGCTAAATAAAAACATTCAAACATGCAAACTGTTGAATTAAACAGATTCTATACGGCCTTTCTGAGATACAGGTCGGAGGGTCGGGCAAGAGACTTTCAAAATTCTCAAATCATGGCTGCAAGGAGCAGGTTTTTCTGTTGGCTCTTGGGGCTTGGGCTCACTCAGCGGAGACACAGTGCTTATTGGAAGCCCTGGGTCTGAGCCCCAGCACCAGAGGAACTCTGGAAATGACGGGCAGTGCTGTGGAGTCTCTGTTCTCCTAAATAAAACTGTGTGAGGTTGGATCATGATTCCTGCTCACATCTCACTGCAAGGGTCTTTGACAAAGCAGCAGGACCCCCTGCCCTGTGCCTTCCTCCTGTGGCTTACACTGGCCTAGACAGGATACAGCCCGCTCCCCAACCCCCCTGCTCTCCCTCCCGGGGCAGGTGTGGAACCCAGGCCTCTACCAGCTGTTCTGTATCTAATGGTACCAGCTAAGGACTCTGCCCCATCTTCCCACTCAGCACTTTTTAATAGATTTTAAAATCAAACCATTTCTCTAGCTATGTGAAGACTCTTAACGCTAAAAGGCCAGCGTTCTTTTTCCAGTCACAAAACACTACTTCCTACCTACCAGGGGACTCCACTTCCTCCCGCTCCAGAGAACTCCTCTGCTGTGGCCGATGGTGGTGTTGGGGATTGAACCTGAGACCTAAGGCTTGAAAATCATTTGCATAGCCATTACTCTGCCTCCCCTGCAGGATATATTTCTGAATTGATTTTCATAAAGTATTACTTTCATCACAGGATTTTGATCAAATGGGCCTGGCTTCCCCGCTTTTGCCACTGCAGGATTGTTGAAATACTTCCACAGTGACTTAAACTATTTCAAAACCCCACAGGAGAATACAACAGAACTTACAGTAGGAAAGAAACAGTAGCAATAATTTAACTCAGTTTTCTTTTTTTTGTTTTGTTTTCATTTTTTGCCTTCAGGGTTATTGTTGGGGCTTGGTGCTTGCACTACAAATCCACTACCCCTGGAGGACATTTTTCCCATTTTCGTTGCCCTTGTTGTTGTATTTATTGTTATTGTTGTCATTGCTGTTGTTGGATAGGACAGAGAGAAATAGAGAGAGGAGGGGAAGACAGAGAGGGGGAGAAAAAGACAGACACCTGCAGACCTGCTTCACTGCTTGTGAAGCAACCCCCCTGCAGGTGGGGAGCCGGGGGCTCAAACTGGGATCATTGTGCCAGGCCTTGTGTTTTGTGCCATGTGCGCCTAACCCGCTGCGCTACCACCTGAGCCCCTAACTCAATTTTCTTTGTTCTGCAAGGGAGGAAATTGTAGCCAGAGGCCTCACCCCACCCCCATGAAAAGCCAGTCAGTAGCGGATCTTCAGATGGCTCCCTGTGGCCTTTTGAAAACACCACCCTTAGGGGACAGGAGGGTAGGTAGCATAATGGTTCTGCAAAAAGACTATCCTGAGGCTCCAAAGTCTCAGGTTCAATTCCCTGCACCACCATAAGCCAGAGCGGAACAGTGCTCTGGTTAAGGGGAAAAAAATGTTAAAACACCATCATTAAACCAAGTTCCCAAATTCACTTCATGGTATTTGGGCCTCGCTAGGAGTTGTTAGAAGTGCTGGGCATGCAAATAGAACCTACTAGAAGCACAGTGCTGTGAGCTTGGTTTCCACCTAGTCACTGTGGTAGCAGATTCTAGCGCGAGTCTCTCTGCAGCTTGAGAACACATGGTGCCACCATGTCGACTTTGACCTCATTTTTCTTCAGCAAATCCACAAAACGTTTGTTTTCAGTCTAATTCTTTTAAGCTTAGTTGATTTTTTTGTTTTTGTTTTCACTTCAGCCTTTTGTCTGAGAAAGAGAAGACTTTTCTATCAGTATTGTTTTTATATTTAACAAAAACTATGTTCAGCCCTTGCTTTGATCTTTATTAAGACTTTGAATAGTTTTGAGGTTGTTTTTTCATAGTTACATATGGAATCTTTGGGTTACAGAACAAATGTGTGAAAAATTGTTAAAGGAAGAAAAATCAGTTTTGCTGTATACTATTGTTCTTAAAAGCATAACTAAGGAATTTTTGTACAAGTTAAGGGAGAAGCCTAGTCCCTGGCCAATAAAATGAAGATTTCAGAACAGCTGCAAGATATTGGTTACACTGCTGGAATTCGTTTCGATACAGTGTATTTTTATTATTTTTTATGAAACCACTACCCTGAAGACTTTTTGATAGCAGGTGTGACTTTTAACCTTCCAAACTCAAAATTGTATGATTCTGAGTAATTTTGGGTTGGGGGGAGGGGTTAACCCAAAACATGTGGGAAAGATGTTTAAGAAAAGTTCTTTTTTTTTTTTTCTTTATAATTTTGAGTTTAAATAATTGTCCTTACATCGAACAATACTAAACACTGAAAACTAGCAGATGTTGGAAGAGATTGTGTTTCTGCTGTTGATTACTGGGGTAATTGACAAGGTGTCTTAACTACGAGCATAGATAACAGACTTACTTTCAGGAATGCACACATGCCTTCACCGAGGTCATAATGGACAAATTCTTACTGACATACCATTTGTGCTAAAGCACAAAACTTGCATAGAGATCTATACAGTTTCTGAAGTGGAGGTGGGCTGAACTGTGTTCCTTATCTTCATGGAATGTAGTTGTTGAGCCAGGCTTAATGTAGGCCCTTAGGTAGTCTTTCTCTCTCCTTCCTTCCTTCCTTCTTTCTTTCTCTCTTTCTTTTTCTTTATTGGGGGATTAATGGTTTACAGTCAAGAGTAAAATACAAACATGCGTAACATTTCCCAGTTTTCCACATAACAGTAAAACACCCACCCACCCACCCCAGAGTCTTTTATCAGAGTCTTTTATTTTGGTGCAGAGTCTTTTATTTTGGTGCAATACATCAACTGCAGTTCAACTTCTGAATAGTGTTTTTCCCTTCTGTTGTGAGATCATCCCATATTCATTCTTCTCTTTCTGACTAATCTCACTTCACATGATCCTTTCAAGCTCCGTCCAAGATGGGGTGAAGAAGGTGAAGTCACCATTGTTAATAGCTGAGCAGTATTCCGTCGTGTATATAGACCAACAACTCGTTCAGCCACTCATCTGTTGTTGGACGCCTGGGTTGCTTCCAGGTTTTGGCTATGACACATTGTGCTGCTGTGAACACAGATACACACACATCTTTTTGGATGGGTGTATTTGGTTTCTTAGGATATATCCCCAGCCTCTAGGTATTCTTTTTTTCTTTTCTATTTTTTAACTTTATTTTATTTATTGAATAGAGACAGGCAGAAATCTAAAGGGAAGGGGGTGATAGAGAAGAAGAGAGAGAGAGACACCTGCAGCACTGCTTCACTACTCGCAAAGCTTTCCCCCTGCAGGTGGGGACCGGGGGCTCGAACCTGGGTCCTTGTGCACTGTAACATGTGCGCTCAACCAGGTGCGCCACTACCTGCCCCCCCCCCCCGCTAGTTATTCTTAATAAAACTGTGCTCTCACCTACCAGAGGAATCTCTTGGGCAGCCTTTCTGTTGTCATCTAGATCACTATTGCTGTCATTTCAGTAAGCATTGCTGCTATTGCTGTTTTATCATGGGGAAAAGATGGTGAATGCAGCCTTAAGCATTTCTCATTATACTTCAAATATATCGTCACACAGCGAATATGAAAATGTGGGATTCTGTGCACAGGATATGTAGACCTTGGATTACCAAAAATATCACTAGAAACCTTTCTGTACAGCACAATTTAGTATCACACTCTACTCAGACTTTTAATTCAAGGTCAGATCAAGAAGTCTGCATTTCAGTGCCAACTCTTCCTGGTCCTCTTCCCCTGGACTAAAGGGTTGGTTGCCTTTCACTCTTTCTTATGGTCCTAACACTGTCGTTATACTTAGCTTGTTCAAGAGCTGGTTGAGTCAAAAAAAGGTTCACAAGCCCTTAGGAATAAAGAGAAATTGCCCTCCGCGCCCCCCCCCCCCCCAGCCTTCCATGTCACTTCTCAACTGAGGCTTGTGTGGGATTTCCAAGGAGCATCCTGACTTACTATTCAAAACTGGAAACCAACTCTAGGGAGGGAAAAGATGAGAATGGGTGCCTGACATTTAAAGAGCACGGAGCTCAGCTTCCAAGCATTGTAAATGCCAAAGCAAATGAAATGTGGCTTGTATCAAAGACTGAGTCTGAGGGCAGCCTCTTGCCAGGGGAGGTCGTCTGAGCCCTGATGCTGACCAGCCGTTACCGACATAAAGGCATCCTTTAATCACTCACAGTTTGTGAGCAGTGGCTAGGCCCTTCAGACGAGCTGGTATGAATAATTATCTAAAAGAAAAGGGTATTATTACTCCTGTCGCTACTGTGTTACTGTAACTTCCATGACAACCACCATTAGTACTAGTTCACCTGAAAATCCCATATATCCCTAAGATATATGCTTTATTTGTTTTGGGGGAGTTTAGCATATCTTTTGACCAAATTGAAAGGTGGATAAAACCCTGGAAAAGGGGGGGTCGGGCGGTGGCACAATGGGTTAAGCGCACGTGGCACAAAGCGCAAGGACCAGAGTGAGGATCCCGGTTCAAGCCCCCGGCTCCCCATCTGCAGGAGAGTCACTTCACAGGCAGTGAAGCAGGTCTGCAGGTGTCTTTCTCTCCCCGTCTCTGTCTTCCCCTCCTCTCTCCATTTCTCTCTGTCCTATCCAACAACGAACAACATCAACAATGGTAATAATAATAATAACCACAACGAGGCTACAACAACAAGGGCAACAAAAGGGGGAAAAAATGGCCTCCAGGATCGGTGGATTCATGGTGCAGGCACCAAGCCCAGGAATAACCCTGGAGAAAAAAAAAAAAAAAAAACCCTGGAAAAGCAGGATTTCTGTCTATAATTCAGGGGTTAAATTGATTTGGGTTCTCTGTTTAACATTTTATTAACACAAGACCGCGGTTAGGGTGAAAAGTCAGCCTGGGGGTTTTATTAGATATTAAAAGCAGACAGTGGACTTTACAAAGTGGGGGTGCTATTTATGTGGAAGTGTGTGTGTCGAGGGGATTCCTGTGCTGCTCCACTTCACATGGATTTTCTACAAAGAGGTCGTAAGAGCAGAATCCAGGATGGCAGTTTTGAACATCAGTCCCAGAATGGCTCATTGGTTACCTGCAGCTATGTGGTCATTTCAGACACTTGCTTGTGATTGTCTGTCCATTAAAAAAAAAAAAAAAAAACCACCAAAGGGATCTTATATTTACCCAGAAGGTGTCTTTGTGGTAATCTCAACTTGCCAACAGTTTCTAGTTATTATCACACAATTACTATTTCTCTCTCTCTCTCTCTCTCTCTCTCTCTCCTCTCAAATTCAATATAAAATCAAATTTTGGCTCAAGCAGAAAGAATGTGATGAATCCCATAGTATTTCCATCTCTAGGGAGTAAATTAACTGTAGATCCATGAATGTCTCCATTAAAGGTTACTGAGAAAGAGTAGGAGGAAGTCAAAGATCAAGAGTCTGCGTCCAGAGTCACTGCCTGTCCTCCGGACGTCCTCATAGCCAGTAGTAGTAGCTTCACCGTTGGTGTTCAGATGACACACTCCTTGAAAAAAATGATCAATGTGGGATTCTGGTGATGGACACACACTTCTGAAAGTCATTAACTTTACACTTTCCTTGGATGAACGAAACGGCATGTGAATTGGGTCTCAGTCAAATTGTCGTCTTAAAAGTGGTAGGGACAGTAGTTGGATATTCCATGTCTTCCACAGCTCCTTCACCCACTAATTTTCTGCAGCTCCACAGACACACACAGGACAGAGAAGAGCAAACTAGGCATGAATTGAATCTGGAGAAGTCTTAAAACACTAATTTTTTAGCTTGCTTAAGTAGAAGTACAAGTCCTTTACATATTCACATAAATTGTATCTCTTAAGAAATTGCAAACACATTTAGTGAGAAGAATAGTATCTTTCTCATTTTCTCAAAACTGTGGTGTGTGGAGTCTCATTTCTTTTTCTTCAGTCACTTCCTTGCCATCTGTTGTCTGGTTGAACTATGTGGGATTACACAGATAATCAGCTGGAAAGGGAGGCCTTACAGACTCAGTGAAGGGGCTGGAGAGCTCCCAAGTGGTCTTAGACCAAGCTCTAAAGATCCCTGTACTCAGGAATGGTGAAATATGAGTAGTCAGTGTTGTTTACTCACCAAATATTTATTGTTTATCATGTGCCAGTAAGTGAGGGGAAAGTAAGCTGGTAGAAATAGAGAATCTGGAGTTTTTGTGGGAGACCTTTCCATTCTCTCTGGCCAAGTGGTTGTGAAGGGTGAGAGGAGATGGTAACATGGAGAAGAAAGAGCTGGTTGCAGGGCACGAAGGGCTTGCTCAAGTGGACTGTGGAGTTAGCTGTTAAGAAATGAGCTGAGGGGGGTAGTTCCTCCATCTTGAAGAGAGACGACACTGTTTCTAGGACAAGAAGATGGTGATTTCCTGCTTTGTTCATCTGTTTGTTTTGTTCCTTGAGAAGTAAGGAAGCAGCTTAGATGTAAGACGCAGATGCGGGCTCTTGAATGGAGACTAGGGGCCTTAGCCATAGTGTCTGTGAAAGTTGCTCTGTGTGGCTGTGATTCCATTTTGAAGGTGTGTCAGGAGTCTGGGAAAATGTCATCAGCATTCAGGATTAAATCCACGTGTATTTAAAATCGCTTCCACGGACTGTCGTGTCTAGTGCTGCCAGTGTCAAATAGATGTAAAACATCTGTGTGTGTTTTAGTACCTTGCTTCTGATTGTTTTTCCTTTGTTTTTATTTTCCCAGATCATCCAGACCATTCAAGTTACCAAAAAGGTAAAGTAGTTTGGATCATCTCATTCAGTAAAAAAAAAAAAAATTATGCGAATACTGTTTTCCTCCGTGTGTGTGTTTTCTATTTGTTTGCAGGTGTTTATTTTATTTTGTTGTAAAGGAATATAAATTTCCCCCTGAGTTTTATCTCCTAACGTAGTTTTATTCTCAAGAGAGATAGTTAACCTTTAGATTGTATTTGTATTTAACCTTTTTTTTTAACCTAATTACTTTGCTTCCCTTTCTTCAATGAAGTGCCTTCTCAGCCTCTCACTTATTGAGAGACATTGTTGTGACAGCTCCCATGCTCTGATTCACAGCACTTTATTTTATTCTTTGCCTCTTAAAAAGTCTTGTTGTTATGTTAGAGCAGAAATAGTCTTTTAAAGTTTTTGTTTTTACAATAGATCAGCAAAGATGTAAATGGCTGAGGTTTTGGGAGGCCCCAGGTGTAATGTTATAACATCTTAAGAAACTCTTTGAAACCCACTTAGCTAATGAAATTCACGTGCTAAAGCTGAGATACCTGCCGTGGGAGAGTTAGCATGCTGACCAGTTAGAGTCCAGTAAATGCCCCTTCTGTTTACAGAAGTGTTGGTAATGGTGGTGAGTATGCTTTTAAAGTGTACAGTAGTCCGGTAGAATTGAGTGTTTTTACATGGTCACCAACAGCCACCTTCAGATCTTTTTCTTTTTTAATTTTTATTCCACTCGTTCTTTTTCCCACCAAGTCCCTCTCTTCTATACACATTCTGAAACATATTTTGGGCATATTACTGGTAAATATTTAAGTATATATTTCTGTGTCCCACTTGTTCTATCTGAAAAAGTCAACCCAGAAGAACTTCTTTCTTCTTACAAACCTGAAGCTCAGTGCCCTAACACCTCCATGAGTGAAATCAGAGAGAGAGAGAGAGAGAGTGTGTGTGTGTGTGTGTGGCTTTCCCCACTTAGGATAATGTCCACAAGGTTCACCTGTGTTGTACGGTATGCCAGAATTCCCTTCCTATTTTAAAAACTTAATGTTTTCCTATTGTGTGCATAGACTACATTTTGCTTATCCACTTTTGTGGGGAAATCACAGTCAAATCTGGCCTATTAAGATGAATTTTAATTTTTGTGGAAATGAACCTTCTTCAGTTGACTAGAACTCTTACATTTTGATAAGATCCACATGTATTTTTTTCTGGTATTAGAGAAAGAGAGACACCAGAGCAGCGCTCACCTCTGGCTTGTGAAAGCGAAGGAGGTTGAACCTGGACCCTGAGGTTTACAAATGCTGCTTTGCACCTTGAGTTGCAACCATTTCTTCTTCTGAGTCGGTGTTTGATGCCCCTGAAAGTCATGATTGTTATTACACTTTGCAGAGTTTGCTCTCGCAGAAGGCAGCAGAAGTCAAGTTGTGTTATCCTCCTTGATCCAGGCTGTTTCAGGAAGAATGTTAAGAGTGTAGACCAGGCCACAGAAACTCTGCCGGCTGTATTCTGATATGTTTTCCCATTCAGCTCTTTGCAGGAGAGCTCTGAGGTTAGGGCCGGGTGGTGGAGCTCCTGACCAAGTGTGCACGGTACAGAGCGCCCAGTTTCAAGCCCCCGGGCCCCTCCTGTGGTGGGGAAGCTTCACAAGTGGTGAAGTGGTGCTGCAGGTGTCTCTCTCCCCTCTCTTGTTTCTGTCTCTATCAAAAAAAAAGAAAAGAGGGGAGTCGGGCTGTAGCGCAGCGGGTTAAGTGCAGGTGGCGCAAAGCACAAGGACCGGCCTAAGGATTCCGGTTCGAACCCCGGCTCCCCACCTGCAGGGGAGTCACTTCACAGGCGGTGAAGCAGGTCTGCAGGTGTCTGTCTTTCTTTCCCCCTCTCTGTCTTCCCCTCCTCTCTCCATTTCTCTCTGTCCTATCCAACAACGACGACAACAATAATAACTACAACAATAAGACAACAAGGGCAACAAAAGGGAATAAATAAATTAAGTAAATATTTTTTAAAAAAAGAAAAGAAAAGAATGAAAAGTTATTTATTTAAAGAGAGAGACCCCTGAGGTAGATGGGCTGTGTTTGATCTGGAAAGGGAGGCCTGCCTCAGAGACGCTAACACATGGAAGCATAGGGAGAAGCAAAGAAAGGTTTCCAGAGAGGCATCAAAGAGCAAAGGAAGAAATTCCCTGTAAACTAAGCCAGGAATGTTCACCAGCTGAGGGTCTTATTATAATGCAAACAGCCCACTTAAAGCAAATCTACTAACCTAGGAGCATAAGTTCACCCTGTCATACACTTAAGTTTGTCTCTGCCATTACTTCTGACCTTTTGGCTCCAGTTAACCCATGAGGAGTCAGTTAGCTTAGAACCAGTGAGTGTCTTGAGGTCCTTCCCACAGGGCTCTCGTGGGAACTCCCGCATGGCGGGAACAGTCTGGGCCAGGACACCAGGCAGCCTTCCCACCCGCTCGGACTCACGGATGCTTGTTCCTCCACCTGCTGCGTCTGGCCTCACACCGCGAAAGAGGGAGGCACCGCTCAGGTCTGTCTGAGTGCTCTGTCTGTGCGGCACCTAGTAGTGACTTCACCTTCGGAGAAGAGAATGAGCTTTCCACAGGAGAGGCCTGAGTAGAGCTGTAGGCCCTACCCCAGGCAGAGGGGGCCACCAGCAGGCCTCAGGTGTAGCCGTCTGTCTGTCTGTCTGTCTGTCTCTCTTCATGCAGTGGAAGGTGACCACCTGCTGCTGTGACCCAGCTGTTGACAGAGACTGGCGGTATTTAATGATGCAGCTGTCTACAGATTTCTAAAATTAGAGCAGGTAGACGAAAGGCCAGATAGCGCATGATGTTTATAAGAACACATTCAAGCCAAAAGAGTGAGTGGCCCAGGAGCCAGCTCAGCCTGCAGAAGACACAAGAAAGCAAGTTTGAACCCTGGCACCACAAGGGATGGTCACCATGCTTACAGCACCAGGGGAAGTTCCGTGAACTCTAGAGGGAGTGGTGCGGTGGTGTCTCTTTCTTTTTCTTTCCGTGGCTCCAAATGCCTGAGGCCCTCTTTGCAAAGCAAATGTAATGTGCATGTGGTTCACTTTCGAAAGAAAGTAGTGTCCGAGCATTTTAAATTCTAGGCAAAGCATGTACCTCAAGTCCAGAATTACCAGGAGTGAAATCAGTGAGGGGGAAAGGTAAACCGTGAGATTTATAAGCCATTTTTCATTTCCTGCCCTCCTTTTCCTGCTTATTAAATTCCTATCTCAACATTGCAACCATTGTGTGACTTTCCTATTGTACCTGAAGCTTTTGTTTCCTGTGCGGTGGCCAGAGCTGTAATACAGCTCAGACCAAAAGCAAGAAGAGCAGACTGTACTCGGTGAAGTGATTCCCTCCCGCGGCACTTAGAACAAGCACTCATCTTAGTGAAGTTTGCCCAGCACAGCTGAGCCTCTCTGCGCGGTGCTGCAGTGTGTACTCAGGGTGGCGATTCCGTTTCTTGCGTGTGAACAGTTGTCTCCGGGAGAGGTTCACATGTGGCCGGTCTGCTGTGTGAGGAAGTGGGCTTGTAATAGCATAAAGTCAAATATGTCTGAGGGGAAACATGCTGAAATCACCGAAAGGGAAAGTCTCCAGCCGGAGTGCGCACATGCACGGCACACAGCAGCGCCGGCAAACCAAAACCAAATGTTTTCAAAGGGAATCCAAAAGCAACTATTGAATGAATCTTTGTGAAGGTCGCTGTGCCTGTGTGTGTAGTTTTTCAAGGAACACAAAGCCAAGAGTCATGAAATGAAGCCACAATATGAAACACAGCAACTTGAGGTCCAAGGCCCTCTACGGATCATGTGTTTGTAGGTAAAAGTGCCTAACTTGTGGCCCATTGGAGAGAAAATTGGTCCAATTAAAATAAAGTATAATGAGTAATCGTATCAGCCTGAGGTCACTTTCATTTCACAGGGCTGATATTTTAAACGTCTGAAAGGACTCTTTTTAAGTCTGAAGCACTGAACACAAAGTCTCAAATGCGCTGTTGACAGAAGATTTTACGACATCAAATTAGTTGCTTTCATACAGTTTGCATTTGGTGGAGGAGGAAATAAAGTTTCAAGAATATAAGCACTGGGCGTGTTCTAGAAACGGGAAAGCCTCTGCCCACGCTGTTTACCTTTGAACAGCCACAGTCAACATGCTATGATCTAGGCTTTCATTACATACAGAATTATTCTGAAAGGGTGACTTCATGGAGGCCGGGCTAAGTGCAAGGGCTCACACAAGGATCTGGGTTCAAGCCTCCGCTCCCCACCTACGGCAGGGGTGTGTGGACACGGGACACTTCTTAAGTGGCAGAGCAAGTCTGCAGGTGTCTGTCTTTCTCCCCCTCCCTCTCAGTATCTCTCTGTCCTAGCCAATAAAATGGGGAGAAATGGCCGCCAGCAGCAGTAGATTCACAGTGATATCAAGCCCCCGTGATAATTGTGGACCCCCCCCAAAAAAAGTGACTTCATTTTCTCCAGCACAATTTCTCCTTTGTGAGTTTTAACCCCAGGATGTGCAGCCTAATGAGTAGTGAGGTCCTGTAGACGGCTCAGGAATTTGACTTCTCAGTGTGAATGTGGGTGGGGAAGCACACACTGCAGACAAGCCGACTGGCTCCTGGTGTCTTTTTGCTTCTGTTGAGTCTGAAGCAGGAGATTGCATAGTTGTAAGAAGTCAGATCCTAAAGCCAGAAAGCCGGAGCCCCCAACCGTAGCACTTGGAACAAGGGATTCAGCTGGCCTGTGTCTCAGTTTACCTCCTAGAGCTGTAGTGGGTTAAATGAGAAGATCATATAAAACACAATAGTAACTGTAGTCGCAGTAAGTGCGAGATATTGTCACTTCTTTTCTTAAGATTACATTTAAAAGGACAAGGAGCTGGGGGTCAGGCAGTAGTGCAGCGGGTTAAGCGCACGTGGCAAAAAAGCGCAAGGACCGGCATCAGGATCCCGGTTCGAGCCCCCAGCTCCCCACCTGCAGGGGAGTCGCTTCACAGGCAGTGAAGCAGGTCTGCGGGTATCTTGTCTTTCTCTCCCCCCTCTGTCTTCCCCTCCTCTCTCCATTTCTCTCTGTCCTATCCAACAACAAACAACATCAACAATAATAACCACAACAAGGCTACAACAACAAGGGCAACAAAAGGGGGGGGAAAAAGGCCTCCAGGAGCGGTGGATTCATGATGCAGGCACCGAGCCCAGCAATAACCCTGGAGGCAAAAAAAAAAAAAACCCAAGGAGCTATGCTTGTGCAAGTGTTCTCCTGAGACACAATGACATTATATTCTAATTCCCTTATTAAAATTTAATTTGAAGTTAGTATCTTCACAAGCCAGACGATGGAGTCAAGAGATCAAGCTATAAACTTCAGCAGTCTGCTCTCAGAGATAATGCAGTAGCTTTTTTTCTTCTCCTAATAACATTTAGAGCTACCAGTCTTATTTAAGTTTCCTGAGTGACTTCAAAGCTATTGCTCACAAATATTTGTAGAAGTCAACCTCAGATGAGCTAGAAAGAGCCACCCCCAACAGCCAAGTGAGCTAGCAGTGTGTGTGTGTGTGTGTGTGTGTGTGTGTGTGTGTGTGTGTGTGTGTGTGTGTGTTAAATATTTTTTAGTTACCACCAGGGTTATCGCTGGGGCTCGGTGCTAGCACTATGAGTCTACTGCTCCTGGTAGCCATTTTTTTCCTTTTTCTCCTCCCCCCCCCTTTCTATTATACTTGATAAGACAGAAATTGAGAGGAGAGAAAAGAAAAGAAAAGTTCTGGAAGACATGGCAAGGACAACAGTCCACTGCTAAATGTTAACTTTTTTTCCACTTAGATTCATTTCAGATCTTCTCTTCCCTGGCTGCAGATGGAGAAATAAAGGTCACTTGACAGAAACAGACCTTATTCAGTGACTAGCTTAACAGGCAGGACCACTACTTGGTCACATCCCTGAGAGGGAACCAGTCACCTAATTCCCTCTTTCTCCCTCTCCCTCTCCCTCTCCCTCTACCTCTCCCTCTCTCTCTGATAGGACAGAGAGAAACAGAGAGGAGGGAAAGATGGAGAGGGAGAGAAAGACAGCAGACACCTACAGACCTGCTTCACCACTTGTGTAGCTTCCCTCCTTCCTGCAGGTGGGGAGCTGGGTGCTCGAATCGGGTCCTTGTGTGGGTCCTTGCACTTGTATTCTGTGTGCTTACCTGTGCATACTGCCCGGCCCCCGTCCGATTACGTAATTCTCTCCTGCAATGATGTTTAAATGTGTATTTCAGCAGATTCTGTGCTAGGTTTGAAGGAGAGCGTAGTAGAGTGCTCTCTGAGGGAGCACAGAGTCTGCACTATTTCTCAGGGGCCTTCCTTGTGACCCCCCCTTGGCTCTGTAGCTACGCGGCCCTGATAGCTGACTGGCCCGTGGTGGTGCTGGGCATGTGCACGGTACTCATCGTGGTCTGCGCCTTGGTCGGAGTGCTGGTGCCGGAGCTCCCTGACTTCTCCGACCCACTGCTGGTAAGGAGCTCCCACCTCGTACCCCTGGCTCGTCTCCAGCAAGTAAGCGTTCTAACATCTGTGACATTACGTTGTCTGTTGGGTTATCTGAAAAGTCATGACTCATTCTCTCAGTTTTCTTATGTGAAAAAATATATCCTCCTGGGGGGTGGGTGTGGTGTGAAATTATACATTGTAACTTTACAATCTTGTGGCTTACTATTAATCACGAATGAAAAAATAAGTCCTCCAGAGGAAAAAAAAAAAAGTATCACAATACTGTTATAACCATCTCAGATTATCACTAAAGTATGTAGCACTCTTCTTTCTGAAAAGTAAAGACGTAATATTTCAGTATCACTAAGAGAGAGCAGGTGGCAGGGTCTCTTGTTTAAAAGAACCACCCCGGGAGTTGGACGGTAGCGCAGCGGGTTAAGCGCACGTTGCGCAAAGCACAAGGACCGACGTAAGGATCCCGGTTCAAGCCCCCGGCTCCCCACCTGCAGGGGAGTCGCTTCCCAGGCGGTGAAGCAGGTCTGCAGGTGTCTGTCTTTCTCTTCCCGTCTCTGTCTTCCCCTCCTCTCTCCATTTCTCTCTGTCCTATCTAACAACGACAACATCAATAGCAACAGCAATAATAACCACAACAACAATAAAAAACAGCAAGGGCAGCCAAAAGGGAAAATAAATAAATAAGTGTTAAAAAATATTAAAAAAAAAAAAAAAAAAAAAGAACTGCTCCTCTGGAATGGGACAGCAAAGAGAATGTTTCTCTGATTTACATTCAGAGATAGAGTCTTTGTAAAAACCCTGTAACCTACGTGACCTTATTCAGTTTCATCGTGATTGCTTATAGTATAAAAATACATCCTTTCTAAATGATGAGGTCTGCATTTGAAAGAGGAGTTGTAGATAATGTTTTCCTCTTTCCTCAGGCTTGTGACATACCAAAGGGCCAGTCTGTTTTGTCACAGGAAGTAGCTGGGAACTAGCATGTCTCGTCTTCCTGGTCGCATATAGTTCACCTTGGGAAGGGCTTGAAAGAAGCCGTGCACCAACCAAGCTGTTTCTATAACAACACTTGGCCTTAAGAAAGAAGCACACTGATTGGAATCTTGTAATGTTTGGCCTTAGGGATTTGAACCAAGAGGGACCGCCATTGGCCAGAGACTGGTCACATGGAACAACATGGTGAAGAACACAGGATACAAAGCAACGTTAGCTAATTACCCCTTCAAATACGCAGATGAGCAAGCTAAAAGGTAACCACTTCAGTGACTCTTAGGACTGAATGAATTATTGAGTGAAGTCTACTTGTAAACATTGCCTGAACATCAAAGATTAGACATAAAATGGCATGTCTCAAAGTCTGCGCCTGTGAGATTGCTTAAACTGCCATGCTTTTAAGACTTTTTAAAAAATTATTATTTACCCTAGAAGGGAATTTTTTTTTTCAAGTGAGAAAACTAATGTTGGTTGCTTGTATTATTCCCACCATCTTAGTATCAAGCGCTACTGGGTCTTGGTTGTAAGACTAGAATTAGTGGTGTTCTCGTCAGCCTTGAAAGAGCTAAAAACATTATTGAAGATCAGTACTGTTCCGTTGCAGCCACCGGAATGATCATCATGAAAGGAAGAAAAGAGAAGTTGACTGGAACTTCCACAAAGACAGCTTCTTCTGCGACGTTCCAAGTAAGTGTCACTGCAGGTGAACCAACCTCAGGTTGTCCTGGCCCTCCAAGTCTGATTGGAACTGAAACTGAAAGGAATAAGCACCTAGTCGCTTTCTCTGTCTCCATCTGACTTAATGAGATTTGAGCTTAATTAACTTTTAATTTTACTTCTGTAGGTCAGTCAACCTCTGATCTGGATCTATTTTCATATAATAAAACTCATAAGAAAGTGATATCCAGGGCTTTCTTTTTTCAGTTTCTATGTAGAAGCAACACACACACACATACACAATGCCCAGTTTTTATTCTATACTTCTCAGAATTTTCAGAGAAAGAGAGAGAGAGAGAGAATAGGAGGTAGAACCAATCTACCATGCTTAGCATTTCCTGGGTGCTGTCTTTGGAGCCCCCAAGGGTTGCTGGGGATAGAACCGAGGACCTCACACAGGGCGCAGTGTGTGCTCTACCATTGAGCCATCTCCCCAGCCCAGGGATCTGTCCATTTTACAGAAGATGTTGACCCAGTAAAATCCTGACTGAGGCTGAAATTGCAGTTCAATTCTTTAATACCTTAGACTATTTTTAAATAATTCTGGACCAGGTAACAAGTTAGGGCTGAGTAGTGAAAGACAGTTGCTATCTTAGCAAAATAGATGTTTTAATCATTATTTATTCAGAAGGCATAAGAACCTCCTCTCTGCCTGTTCTTAGCTTTAGACTTTAGAGATAGGTAAATCAAAAGAAAGTCCAAATGGCCCACACTTGAATGCCTCAGGGGCCTGGCACACAATATGCGTGGGTTAAAAACCACCTTGGTCTCAGGCCAAAGTGAGTGGTGGTGAATTTGGAAAATTGAAGAGTGCTCACCCTCTTAAAAGAAGTAACCTACCCCTTAGCTGCAGCACAGAGTGGCCTTGAAGAAATGAAACCGAACATGAGGAACTCCCCCCTGAGATCAGAAACCCACATTCCATGTTGGCAGCAATTCCAGTTAGCAAACTCTGCTGCCACTAAGAGTCAGCCTTTCCAGTCCGCATCTGCTGAGGAGGGAGTCCGTACCGTCCAAGATACATCTCAGAATGTCAGTCACCGCTGAGCCCAGTGAGTAGCAATGAGAGCTCGGAATCGTTGCTGTGTTCTGGCTAAGGGAGTATTAGCATCCGAAGCCTGTTCTTGACTACTCCCTCTGAGACGTGCATTCTCCTCTGTTAGGTGACCTACTTGAATTTCCAGTGTCCTTAGACATCACTGAGCAGTTTGACTGAGCAGCAATACAGAGACAGCAACTAGGAGATGAGGAAGGGTTTGGTACTAATCCCAAGAGGTAGCACGTGTTTCTTTCTCTGTGTTCAAAATCACAATAACAATAATAATAATAATAGCCAAAAAGACAGTACAGCAGTTGAGCTGGGGGTGGCGGAGAATTTTTGTACAGTCTGTTTCTCTCATAGTTTTGTATACAGTGCTTGACCGTGCCTTATTAATCTAAGGTTCATATCACTGAAAGACAAGGGTTGGTGCAAGGAAGGTGGGTATATGCAGGTGTTAGCAGCCTACAGAAATGGCAGGCCCTTATCTGAAAGAGCTAACTCATTCTCAGAGCGGGGTCCTAGATCTTTGAAGGGTAGTGGGACCTTGGTTGAGAAGGGGCCCTGCTACTCAGCCTTTTGACTGGAATAATAGGCCCTGTCATGTGACTGGCTGGCTGGCCAGGGCCTCATCACAACTGGACTGAATCATGGGACACGGTGGTCTGAGATAACAGCCTCCATCAGTATATTCTTTTCCAAGATGTCTGTGTGTCTGGCTGCTAGTTTCACAATCCTTAGTATCAGGAGACAGGTCAGAAGGCTGGGGGGTAGGGGTGGGGGAGGTGGATCAGAGAGCAAACAGAGTGACTTAGAAACCTCTCACTCTTCTTCTCCTGTCACCAGGTGACCGATACTCCAGAGTGGTGTTCACGTCAGCTGGAGGGGAGACACTGTGGAATTTACCTGCAATCAAGTCCATGTGCAATGTGGATAACTCAAGGGTATGTAAAGCAAAACTGAAATCTGTCTAACACAAATAAGGGTGTGTGTGCGTGTGCGTGCGCGTGTTGGGCTCTTTACTGCTGACTCTGGGGTCTGGTCAGATGAACACACCCTTGGTGGCTAATCTCCTGAGGAGTAACCGTCAGCAAGCACTCTGCCTCCTCCATGTGGACCCTGTGATCAGAGTCTCTGTGTCTCCCCACCTTCAGTGAAGAAGAACTCCTTTTTCTCCCCAGCTCACACTCTCAGCCCGTGATAGCCTTTTGTATGATTTCACAGGATAATTCCTTTCAGGAGAATAGTGGAGACATGTTCTACCTCTGCTGTGTTTTCTCTTGTTCTATTGTTCTCTGCATTTCTCCCCCCACCCCCACCCCCCAGGCAGTTGTCAGCATCTTGATTATGGAGTGAAAAGCCAGCCCACCTCTCTGGTAAGCAACAGGTCTTCAGTGGGGTATGCAGTTGGCCGTGGCCTCAGGGACATGTGGAGTCAGGCTGGGAGAGAGCACACAGCAAAGGGCACGCATACTGGATTTGTGTCACTGGCCGGAGAGATCCAGTCCAGACTGCTCTGAACTCCGAACACCTTGATGCTCCAAAGACAAAAGACAACAGGAAGGCTCCTTCCTGCTCTTTTAGTCTCCAGGGCCAAAATGACGTCAGCAGCAGGAAACGGGAAGTCACTTCTCTGGGCTCTGAAGAACGGTCAGTTTCATGAGTTTGAAGGCAGTTTCTCCAAGTAGGAACCGCTGTCCTGTGTCACCGATGGACCTGCCCAAACACAATTACCAGGCAGGGCAGGAAGTTATCGCATTCTTAGCTTAACTCTAAAATGTAAAATGACGGGTTAATTGATAAGTTCATGGCATGTCCGGCTAACAACTTCCCGGGCCGTCTAGTGTGATCCCCGTCCCAGCAGTGAAGTTTCCTAATGGAACAGAAGGAAGTCACCCAGACCAGCAGTCCACTGTGTTGACGTAGCCCCTCGGAGAAGTAGGTGACTGGCCCAGGTCACCCAGTCAGCTGGGCGCAGAGCCCCTGACCCTGCTGAGTCGTTCAGAGAGGCTGCTTGCAGGCTTGAAAGTGACCTCTCTGCTGATGGGGATAAGCTACCAGACCTTCCTCACAGACCACTTCTTCTCTCATCAGCCCCTGAGAAACTGTGGTCGTAAGCTTATTCAGATGTTTGATTCAGTGACCAGTTTTATTTCAATCACTATTTTCCCCCTCTTTTTTTAGATTATTCATTTATTTTTCATTTATAAAAAGGAAACATTGACAAAACCATAGGATAAGAGAGGTCCAACTCCACACAATTCCCACCACCAGATCTCTGTATCCCATCCTCTCCCCTGATAGCTTTCCTATTCTTTACCCCTCTGGGAGTATGGACCCAGGGTCATTGTGGGATGCAGAAGGTGGAAGGTCTGGCTTCTGTCATTGCTTCCCCGCTGAACATGGGTGTTGACAGGTGGATCCATACTCCCAGCCTGTCTCTCTCTTTCCCTAGTGGGGCAGGGCTCTGGGGAAGCAGGGCTCCAGGACACACTGGTGGTTTTCCCCTCTTCTACAGCTGCTGGGAAGCTGTGGCTTCTGGGTCCTGAGTCAGTTCTTCAGATGCACGGTGTTCACTGTAAGGTAGCAGACACGGCAGGCACCGGCCGTGCGCCCAGCTCCCCCCCAAGAAGTGGGAGTGGTTGCAGGTGTAGGTGGGGCCTTTGGCTTTAGAGTGGTGAACTTTTGGGGGCTTGCTTTCTTTTTTTCCGGACAACCATGTGATCATCGAGTCTGTAAGTGAGCCCCCTTTCTTTCTCCTTGTTCTCTACCTCTCTCTTTCCCTAACATGTGTTTGCATCCAATAAAGTTTAATTTACCTAGGGGGGAATTTTCACTTCTCCTGGGATACGGAAACGGCTCTGTTCAGAGAGAGAGAGACACCAGCACCTCTCTCAAGTTTAGAAAAAAAAAAAAAAGAAAAAGACTTAGCCAGAGCAGTGGATTTTTCTGTTAAGAGTTAGTGGAGCAGTCTTTTAAAAAAAAAAAAAAATTTTTTTTGCCCCAGGGTTATTGCTGGGGCTCGGTGCCTGCACTACGAATCCACTGCTCTTGAAGGCCATTTTTCCCACTTTGTTGCCCTTGTTGTTGTGCTTGTTGTAGTTGTTATTGTTGTCATAGTTGTTGTTCGATAGGACAGAGAGAAATGGAGAGAGGAGGGGAAGACAGGGGGAGAGAAAGCTAGACACACCTGCAGACCTGCTTCACCACTTGCGAAGGGACCTCCTGCAGGTGGGGAGCTGGGGGCTCAAACCGGGATCCTTACGCTGACCCTTGCGCTTTGTGCCACATGCGCTTAACCTGCTGCAATACTGCCCAACTCCCTAAAAATATTTTTATTTATTTATTATGGGATCAAGATAGAGAGTAATTAAGAGGGGAGGTGGAGGCAGAGAGAGAAAGAGACAGAGAGACAGCTGTAGCCCTGCTTCACCATTCATGAAACTTTCCTTTTTTTTTTTTTTTTTAACTCTTTTTTTATTTATTTATTTATTATTTATTTATTTCCTTTGTTGCCCTTGTTTTATTGTTGTAGTTATTATTGTTGTTGTCACTGTTTCCCCCTGCAGTTGGGAACCAGGGGCTTGAACCTGGATCCTTGTGCACTGCAATGTGTGCGCTTTACCAGGTGCGCCACAGCCTTGCCCTTGGAGCAGTGGAATCGTATGGAAATGCAGTCCCAGAACAAACGAAAGAACGAACACACACACACTCACACACACTCACACACAGCTAAGCCAGCCACATTCCTCTCATAATCACAGCTGGAAGGAGACCTACTCACTAGCTTCTCTACCTTTTAGCCTCCATTATTCTAGCTTGCCATAGACCTTTTAGGCCGTCTTAAGATAACTGTGATGCTACATTACTAAGTTCCTAGAGCACAATCACAAAAAAGCACAGTACTGAATCCAGCTCATTCATAAGACCCCTGCCTGAAGTAGGCTCAGCGGCTGGGAAAGCAAAGCCACAACAGTGTCGATCTCTACAAGGAGCTAACGAAATGCCAACCAGGGCTGCGGCTTTCTAATGGTTTGGCTCTGCTAAGTCTGCCAGCTGTGCACTATGTGAAGATGTAGGTGCTGGTGTGCTCTGCTCACCTCACTATTTTACTCCGCTGGGCTTTGTGAAAGGCTTGTGAGCTGGGAGTTTGTGATCCCTGGAAAGAACGTGGGAAGCGCTGTAGCCTCGTGGAAGTTAGAAGAGGAGACTTAAAACACTTGTCCAGATAAATCAAGACGTATGTGCAGATAAGCGGGTCAGCCAGCCAGTCATACATCCACACAATAAAGGAATCAATAGTTGATAGTCAAGGCCTCAAAATTCTGCCTCAGAGAGTGAGGTTACAATTTTAACCTGGGGGCCAGGTGGTGGCTCTCATGGTTGAGCGCACATGCTGCAATGCACAAGGACCCAGGTTCGAGCCCCTGGACCCACCTGTAAGGGGAAAGCTTCACAAGTGGTGAAGCAAGGCTGTAGGTGTCTGTCTATGTCTCTGTCCCTCTGTATCGTCCCCTACGCTAGCAATTTCTGTCGGTTTCTATCCATATATATATATATATATATATATATAATTTTATTTTGTTATCTCAGGTACTGTTTTGGTCAATGCTTTTGTGTCCCAAGCTCCACTGTGAACTCAGAGCAATCAGCCTTTCTCAGGGAGATAACATAGTCGCTATCATCTGAAGTAATAACTGCCGGTGAACAGTTCACTTTTTAGGCTGTTGGTGTCCATTTTCCAAGTCTCCAGGTCACGATCTGTCACTGTGGAGTGAGCAAGCTGTGTCTGGAGACAGCCTTTCCCCTTTTCCCTCCTCAAACCCGAGCACTTGTTCTTACACTCTTGATTACTAACAACCAAGCACTTTGCAGGACACACAGCAAGCAATACACTGCAGCAGAGCTTCATTGCTGCTGGGGTGAGGGGTGCAAGTCCTCAGTGAAACATGAGTTCAGGCTGTTTTCAGGGTCACACGAGTTCAGGGATCAGACTCCATTTCAATGGCAGGCCACTGACGGTGCAGACAGGCAGCGGCTCCCAGCGTGGCGAAGAGCTTCTGTTTCTGGCGTCGTCATCCCTTAACAGGAAGGCTTGCTTTCTTAGACTCTTTCAGAATGAGCCTCGGTGGACTCCTCTGCTCCCCATACTTCTTTCTTTTAATATTTATTTATTTATTTATTCCCTCTTGTTGCCCTTCTTGTTTTTTGTTGTTGTAGTTATTATCGATGTCATTGTTGTTGGATAGGACAGAGAGAAATGGAGAGAGGAGGGGAAGATAGAGATGGAGAGAGAAAGAGAGACGCCTGCAGAACTGCTTCATCGCCTGTGAAGCGACCCCCCAGCAGGTGGGGAGCCGGGGGCTCAAACCAGGATCCTTCCTCCAGTCCTTGCGCTTTGCGCCATGTGCACTTAACCTCCTCCACTCCCCATACCTCTTCCTATCCACTGGCCCGCAGGGGACAGCGAGGAGCACACTGCAGGCGGCCACTGATAGCCAGAAGTGTGTCTCTCTCTTCTCCCTGCTTTGCTCTCTGTAGAAATTGGAGCTCAGGGGGAGTCGTGCGGTAGCACAAAACACAAGGACCGGCATAAGGATCCCTGTTCGAGCCCCTGGCTCCCCACCTGCAGGGGAGTCGCTTCACAGGTGGTGAAGCAGGTCTGCAGGTGTCTGTCTTTCTCTCCCCCTCTCTGTCTTCCCCTCCTCTCTCCATTTCTCTCTGCCCTATCCAACAATGACTACATCAGTAACAACAATAACTACAACAATAAAACAACAACGGCAACAAAAGAGAAAATAAATAAACTAACAAAAATAAGAAAGCTTGTAGAAGGGATCTGATTTGGTGCCCAAGAACTTGCTTACTAAGGGTGAGTTTTGTGGGTGGAGTAGCTGGGACCCCACACTCCCTACAGCTCAGAGGGTTCCACAGATGTGTCTCCTGAAGCTTATTTGAAAGAGGACCGTGGAGTCCTTCCTCTGTCTTCTCCCTCGGCCTCCTCAGATCCTTCATAGGGACTTAGTTTTGCCACACGGAGAAGGAGGGAGCGGCAACCCTTTGGGCTTGGCATCATTTTTTTCCCTCTGTTCTTTTCTCTGCCTCTTCAGATAGCTCCATCTCAGGCAGCACTCGCCAGCTGAGATATCATTCCAAATTCTTCTGGTTTGCTTTTTCTCTCCTCATCCTGCATCCCCTCGTTGAAGCCAGCTCCACCTATCCGACTATCTAACCAGCAAAGAGATAGTAAAAGCACATAAGTGAAAGGATTCTCACTTTCACAGAACTAGGATGAAAGGGGCTCCATCCCTCAGGAGAGCTTCCAGCAGCTGTTCCTGCTAACTCTGTTCATATTTTTTTTTCCCTGCCAAACTGAAATCCGTTTGAGTTGAAGGGCCACTGTGCCTCAGTCACCTTATGTTAAAAAAATAATGATAAATAAATGCGTTTTTTTAGACGGGTGGAGGTGCCTAGCTGATTCATTGAGTTTTACTCCTGGAGATTCAGAGCAGTGGAATTCAGCGTAAGGTGCCTACGAGTGCCGAGTGCCGGTGGTGATATGTCACCTCTGCCCTTCCTTCTTACTCTCAGAAACTGTTTTCCAGAGGTCCACATGAGCCAGCACCACCTCTGAATCTGAGTGTTTATTCCTGATAGCAGCCATCAAAGCAATATTTGGTCTGTGTTTACCATGCTCCAGCTTTCTAGTGTTTGGACACACACACACACACACACACACACACACACACACACACACACACACACCTGTTATTGTTATTAAGCAAAAACAGAATCATATGCTTCTTCCCCAGTTTTTGCTGGCAATCTTCTTTCTTTTTATCTTCAGCATTTGGTTATTTCAGCAATTACAAATATGTTCCTTCTGGCTGATAGCAGGTTTTGTAATGGATGCAATTCATTCTCTACAATCTGAAACCTGTCAGATATTAGCTAGTTGCCTTCCTTTTGTTTCCTTCCCGTTGATCAGGCTGGCCTCGGGGCATGTGTGCTCTTTCTTTGTGAGGTGAAGCTGGTTACCTGCCTGGACAGTTAGTGAACGATACTTTGTCTGGTTTTCCTGGGGTTTGGGAGACGGTTCTCTTTGCTTTGACTTGGCATATTCAAATGTCTTTAAACTGGAGACAAATACAAATCATCCAGTAAAGTGACAAGTAAGTACTGCTCTTTAAAAATGAGCTTAAGAATGAAGCCTCTAAAACAATTGTTAATTTTGGTGGACTTAAATAATAGCCTTTTTGGTTCTTTTTTCTTTACCTTCCATCATAGAATCTTTTTATTTATTTATTTTTATTTTTATCTATAAAAAGGAAACACTGACAAAAACCATAGGATAAGAGGGGCACAGCTCCACACAATTCCCACCACCAGAACTCCATATCCCATCCCCTCCCCTGATAGCTTTCCTATTCTTTATCCCTCTGGGAGTATGGACCCAGGGTCATTGTGGGATGCAGAAGGTGAAAGGTCTGGCTTCTGTGATTGCTTTCCTGCTAAACATGGGCGTTGACAGGTCGATCCATACTTCCAGCCTGTCTCTTTCTTTCCCTTGTGGGGCAGGGCTCTGGGAAAGCGGGGCTCCAGGACACATGGGGGGGGGGGTCATCTGCCCAGGGAAGTTCGGTTGGCATCATGTTGGCATCTGGAACCTGGTGACTGAAAGAAGAATTAGCATATAAAGCCAAACAAATTGTTGACTAATCATGAACCTAAAGGCTGGAATAGTTCAGATGAAGATTTGGGGGTCTCCGTTTTGTACATAGTTAGTAGAACTATTTTAATTATATTCCAAAGAGCCCATGACTGTACTAGTGTTTTTTTAATTAATTAATTTATTTCTCCTGAGCCTGATGTCTGATATGCAGGTGGATCCAGGTTATTGTCTGGAGAGATGATGTCATGGCTGCAAAAAGGACCAGAAAGCTGGATCAGGGAAGAACCTTTGTCTCTTTTTCTTTAATATTGTATCGGGGTTTAGTGGTTCGCAGTACAGTCGTTGGCACGTGGAGACACCATCTCACTGTCGCATGATAACACTCTCGCTGTCCATCGTCATGCACCAGACCCCCACACCCGCTCCGCCCCCAGAGGCCTTTGTAAAAATGTTCTTGTGAAAGTGTCTGGGCAGTGGCGGCAGTGTAATGCAGGCCCGTGTTCAGGCGAAGCGCAGCACCATTCAGTGCATGGCCAGTCTTGTTTCCTCTCCGCTTTCTGCCGCAGGACTTGTCCCAATAAAGACCTTGATTAGTCAAGGCTCAGGGGATGACAAGCAGCTTGGTTCTTGGATAAGTCCAAGTGCCACGGAAATGATTTGTGCCAACATCTCAACTCTGACAGGAAATTTGAATGCACGATTGATAAAGCTGACTTACAGGAATAAAGATAAAGGGTCGTTTAATCCTACTAGGGAAAAAAAAAAATCCACTCCCTTTTTGTACTTTGGCGTTTCTTCCTAGGAACACCTTTGGTAAATAAAAGTGAGGAAAAGTAGTAAGGACAGCTCATGGTGCGTCTAACGAGCAGTCTTGGGAAAGACTCAAGGGTGTGAATGGCTCTCTCTCACTCTAAGAGGAGAGGGGACAGTCCTGCCATTTACAGAGTTCCGTTCATAGACTTGTGCAGGCCACAGTAGCCCTGCCACTAGTGGGCTGACCAGTCGAAAAAAGGAGATTCTTCTCAGTGAAAACCAGAAGTTTGTGAAACTTACCAAGAAGCAGCAGACCCGGTCAACAAAAGCAAACCTCCTACTTTCCACCTTTTTTTTTTTTTTAAGCTTACTTCAGTACGCTTTTATGGCCTTGGAAGAAATAACTATGTTGCTAGGGAATGATTTATTTCAGTGGTGTTGCATGTTGAAAGCAGATGTTGTGTGTGTGCTTCTGGTCAAGGAGCAGTGCCCTCTCCCACCCGCGGACTCACATGTCAGAAAGAAATTTTATCCTAGCCTTTCACACTCTTCTGTTACCAGCTCTAGGGTCACTGTCACTTCTTGACTGATGATGATGATGATGATGATCTCAAACTGGGACTGCATGCATGATTTCATAGCTCTCAGGCCACTTTTTCATTCAGGTAGAAAGGAGACCGACCGCATACCACTCTAACTCTCTCCAAAACATAGAACCTCCATGTGCGGCTGTCTAGGACTCAAACCTGGACCTCCCCCCACACACAGCAAGGCAGACACCCTACCTAGTGGGCTAGACCCTGACCCATAACCGCCTCACTCTGTGATGCATTGGTAGTTTCCTAGGGAATCTCTTTTCTTCCTTCCTTCCTTCCTTCCTTCCTTCCTTCCTTCCTTCAGTGCAGTGGGGGGTTGGGCTTGACCTGGTGTCACACACTGCAAAGCAACACACTGTCATGCGAGTGAGCTCCTACACCGCCCTGAGAAATGTCACCTTAACCTCCAGCTAAATTCACTGAGCTCCAGTACCATTGTCACTCCCCCCCCCCCCAAGATTCTGTGTTCACCAGAGATTTTAGGCCAAGTTCCCAGCTGCTAATTCATGTGTCAGTCACCAGCTGCTCCCTTAATTAATGCTGGAGGTATCAACTTTGAGGGACCTGTGCGTCTTACTATAATTGAAAGTGATATTGAAAAGGCGTGTTTATACTAAGGAGGTATGAGTTTGGGTCCCACCCCCATTGCGAATCAAGCTGGCATCGACTGCAGGTGCCTCACACCTGTGTGTCACTAGCTAGCAGGAGTGTTCAAAGCCAGTCACCCTCAGAGCCCCCCAAATGTAAGATTCCTCTGGGGAGAGCCTCCCTTCGTATTCAGGCTGCTGTAAGAGAGGGCTGGGGCCTGGTGGTGACTCACCTGACTGAGCGCATAGGTTACAATGGGCAGGCACCCGGTCCATGTCCCTAGTCCCCACCCACAAGGGGAAAGCTTCACAAGTGGCGAAGCAGGTCTGCAGGTGTCTTTCTCCCTCTCCACCTCCCCGTTCCCTCTCAATTTCTGGCTGTCCCTGTCCGTCCAGTAAAGATAATAAAAAGAACATCTGAATACTATTTTTAAAAAGAGAGAGAGAGGGTTTTACAGGCAGGGGAGCTTCCGTAACGTTCCCCACATCTCTGCCAGGGCCCTCGTGTGAAACGCTAGCCCTCTCGCGTGTCTGTCCCTGCAGATCAGATCCCACCCCCAGTTCGGCGACCTCTGCCAGAGGACCACGGCCGCCTCCTGCTGCCCCAGCTGGACCCTGGGCAACTACATTGCCATCCTCAACAACAGGTCCTCCTGCCAAAAGATCGTGGAGCGGGACGTCTCCCACACGCTCAAGCTCCTGCGGGCCTGCGCCAAGCACTACCACAACGGCACCCTGGAGCCGGACTGCTGGGACGCGGCGGCCAGGAGGAAGGACCAGCTCAAGTGCAGTGACGTGCCGCGCAAGTGCACCAAATACAACGCCGTGTACCAGATCCTGCACTACCTGGTAGACAAAGACTTCCTGAGCCCCAGGGCCGCCGAGGGGGCCGCCCCCGCCCTCAAGCACAGCATGCTCTTCTCGCCCACCGAGAAGGGCGAGAGCATGATGAACATCTACCTGGACAACTTCGAGAGCTGGAACGCCTCGGACGGCGTGACGGCCGTCACGGGCATTGAGTTCGGGATCAAGCACAGCCTGTTCCAGGACTACCTGCTGATGGACACGGTGTACCCGGCCATCGCCATTGCCATCGTGCTGCTGGTCATGTGCGTCTACACCAGGTCCGTGTTCATCACCCTCATGACCATGTTCGCCGTCATCAGCTCGCTCATCGTCTCCTACTTCCTGTACCGCGTGGTGTTCCACTTCGAGTTCTTCCCTTTCATGAACCTCACGGCGCTCGTCATCCTGGTGGGGATCGGGGCCGACGACGCCTTCGTCCTGTGTGACGTCTGGAGCCACACCAAGGGCGACAGGCCCCAGGCCGACACAGCCGAGACGGTAAGCGTCACCCTGCGGCACGCGGCCCTCTCCATGTTCGTCACCAGCTTCACCACGGCCGCCGCCTTCTACGCCAACTACGTCAGCAACATCACCGCCATCAGGTGCTTTGGGGTGTACGCGGGCACAGCCATCCTGGTCAACTACGTGCTCATGGTCACCTGGCTGCCGGCCGTGGTGGTCCTGCACGAGCGCTACCTGCTCGGCACCTTCGGCTGCTTCCTGGAGCGCCCCCAGCAGGCGTTCGAGCACAAGAGCTGCTGGGTGGCCGCCCGCCACCGGTGCCGCCGGGCCCTGTGCGCCGCGTCCGAGGCCTCGCGCGTCTTCTTCGAGAAGGTCCTGCCCTGCCTGGTCATCAGGTTCCGCTACCTGTGGCTGCTGTGGTTCCTGGCCCTGACCCTGGGCGGTGCCTACGTCGTGTGCGTGAACCCCAAGATGAAGCTACCCTCGCTGGAGCTGGCCGAGTTCCAGGTGTTCCGGGCCTCGCACCCCTTCGAGCGCTACGACGCCGAGTACAAGAAGCTGTTCATGTTCGAGCGCGTCCGCCACGGGGAGGAGCTGCACATGCCCATCACGGTGATCTGGGGCGTGGCCCCGCGGGACACAGGCGACCCGCTTAACCCCAGGAGCAAAGGCCGGCTGACGCTGGACACCAGCTTCAACATGGCCAGCCCTGCCTCGCAGGCCTGGATCCTGCGCTTCTGCCAGAAGCTGCGCAACCAGACCTTCTTCCACCAGACGGACGAGCAAGACTTCACCAGCTGCTTCATCGAGACCTTCAAGCAGTGGATGGAGAACCAGGACTGCGACGAGCCCGCCCCACACCCCTGCTGCCGCCGCTGGAGCTTCCCCTACAAGCAGGAGGTGTTCGAGCTCTGCATCAAGCGAGCCATCATGGAGCTGGAGCGCAGCACCGGCTACCACCTGGACGGCAAGACGCCGGGGCCCCGCTTCGACGCCAACGACACCATCCGGGCCGTGGTGCTGGAGTTCCAGAGTGCCCACCTCTTCACGCTGGCCTATGAGAAGATGCACCGCTTCTACCGCGAGGTGGACGGCTGGATGGCCAGCGAGCTGAGCTCGGCGCCCGAGGGCCTGAGCAACGGCTGGTTCGTCAGCAGCCTGGAGTTCTACGACCTGCAGGACAGCCTTTCGGATGGCACGCTGGTGGCCATGGGGCTGTCGGTGGCCGTGGCCTTCAGCGTCATGCTGCTCACCACCTGGAGCCTGGTCATCAGCCTGTACGCCATCCTCTCCATCGCCGGCACCATCTTCGTCACCGTCGGCTCCCTGGTGCTGCTGGGCTGGGAGCTGAACGTCCTGGAGTCGGTCACCATCTCGGTGGCCGTGGGCCTGTCGGTGGACTTCACCGTCCACTACGGGGTGGCGTACCGCCTGGCCCCCGACGCCGACCGCGAGGGCAAAGTCATCTTCTCACTGAGCCGCATGGGCTCGGCCATCGCCATGGCCGCCCTCACCACCTTCGTGGCGGGGGCCATGATGATGCCCTCCACCGTGCTGGCCTACACCCAGCTGGGCACCTTCATGATGCTCATCATGTGCGTCAGCTGGGCCTTCGCCACCTTCTTCTTCCAGTGCGTGTGTCGGTGCCTGGGCCCCCAGGGCACCTGCGGGCAGATCCCCCTGCCCCGGACACTCCGGTGCGGCGCCTTCTCCCACGCCCCCACCCCAGGCCCCGGGGACAAGGGACCACCGGGCAAGGCGCACGCCCTGGACGCCTACCACCTCGCCCCCCGGGGCCGGAAGGCAGAAAGGGAGCAGCACGGGCTCTACGAGCTGGAGCCCCTGGCACCACGGGGCCACCGGGCCGCCGAGAAGACGGCGTACGAAGAGCCGGGCGGCTGCCCCGAGGGTCTCGGGGCCACGGGCAGGAGCGGCAGGCGGGAGGCCGGCTCAGCCCTGCTGCAGCCCTGCCGCGACCAGCACACCCTGTGCCAGCTCTTCTCCCTGAGCCACGGGTGCAGCTGCCCGGCCGCCTACAGACCCCTGAAATGCGGGCCGAGCTCCTGCCCACAGGCGGCCGACAGCCTGTGCCACCACTGTGCGCCCACCGTCCCGAGCAGCGGGGCCCCCGGGCAGGCCCCCGAGGGCTTCGTGCGCTCCACCGCCCCCCTCCTACACCCCTGCCCGTGCCTCCAGGGCAGACTGAGAGCCGCCGGCCTGGCGAACTCCCTGTCTCCGCGGGGTCTGTCCATTCACCCAGGGCAGTGCGCACAGGCCCCGGAGACAGCGGCTCGGGCCGGCACCCCATGCGGCCAGGGCGACGTGGAAGAGCGGCACCCACGGGCTGGAGCGCCCCAGGAGACGGGCTGCGGCCCTGAGTGCAAGCCCAGAGCCGTCTCGGGGACGCTGGAGGGCGGCGAGGGGACGGCAGACAGGGACGCCGCCTCCCCGAGTCAGACAGCCTCAGGGCCCTGCTGGTCGCAGACTGATGCGACCCTGAACTCGGAACACTCGCCTCCAAAGGAGCCAGAGTTGACTTCGGGCCCTTTGTTGGGGGAGGCTGGGCACAGGCAGCCCTGGGGCAGGGGAGGAAGGGGGAAGTGCGGTTCTCTAGACTGTCAGGTGCCGGGCGCCGACACCGGCTTGCCCACGGGGTTGGCACACCCAGAACTCTCGGGGGGGAGTTTGTTGATCAAAACACTTTAATAAATAAGAATATTCAGTTCAGAACCAGCACTTTGACCGTTCCTTGAAAGGAAAATGAGAATCTAGGAGTTTCAAAAGGGTACACTCACATCAGTATGCCAAGGACGGCCATGTGTCTGGCTGAGCTCACATAGTGCTGTGCAAAGGGATACTTACAAGGACCTGGGTTCAAGCCCCTGCTTCCCATCTGCAGGGGAGGCACTTCATGAGCAGTGAAGCAGGTCTGCAGGTGTCAGTCTTTCTCTATCCCTTTCTTTTTCTTTTTTTTTTAAATTTATTTCTTTATTGGGGAATTAATGTTTTACATTCAACAGTAAATACAATAGTTTGTACATGCATAACATTCCCCAGATTCCCATTTAACAATACAACCCCCCTATGTCATTTATCATCCTTCATGGATCTGTTTTCTCCCCACCCACCCACCCCAGAGTCTCAGAGTCTTTTACTTTGGTGCAATATGCCAATTCCATTTCAGGTTCTACTTGTGTTTTCGTTTCTGATCTTATTTTTCAACTTCTGCCTGAGAGTGAGATCATCCCATATTCATCCTTCTGTTTCTGACTTATTTCACGTAACAGGAATTTTTCAATGTCCATCCAAGATCGGCTGAAAACGGTGAAGTCACCATTTTTTACAGCTGAGTAGTATTCCATTGTGTATATATACCACAGCTTGCTCAGCCAGTCATCTGTTGTTGGACACCTGGGTTGCTTCCAGGTTTTGGCTATTACACATTGTGCTGCCAAGAACATATGTGTACACAGATCTTTTTGGATGGATGTGTTGGGTTCCTTAGGATCTATCCCCAGGAACTCTATTCCTTTCTATCTCCCTCTCCCCTTTCAATTTCTCGCTATCCTATCAAATGAAAAGGAGAAGGAAAAAAAGCCACCAGAAGGTGGATTCATAGTGCCAGCACCGAGCCCCTGTGACTGGAGACAAAAATAAATAAATAAACAAACAGACATACCTCATGGCCTCACCCAGTTCAGAACCAGGGTGCGCTTTTTATATTCTGTACACACAATCCACAGATGGGGCTCGGTGAGTGTTTGCAGGTGGGTTTTACATGTTCAGAAAAGACGGTTGCTTCTCACGAGTGTACTCAGACTAGAGAACATGGCCCCCCCACCCCCTCACCCCACACACACACACACACACACACACACACACACACACACACCAGCCCTCCCAAAGCAGGAGTCTGGTGTGGAGAATTGCGTTGCCTCCAGAGTCTCCATTCTGTGCAGTCACGGTCACCTGCTACCCTCCTGGTCCCCAGCTGTGAGAATTCTAAAGACTTATGTTAACTGAGTCGCTTCAGTTGGGAACCAGCAGATATAAACATTTGAATTCCCGTGTTTCATGAGGCCTCCTTTAAAAACGAATTGGCCGGGGACTGGGCAGTAGCGCAGCAGGTCAAGCGCACATGGCACAAGAGCTGGTGTAAGGATCCCGGTTCGCGCCCCGGCTCCCCACCTGCAGGGTGTTCGCTTCGCAGATGATCTTATCTTTCTCTCCTCCTCTTTGTCTTCTCCATCTCTCTCGATTTCTCTCTGTCCTGTCCAACAACAACAGCTATCACAACAATAATAATAACTACAGCAAGGGCAACAAAATGGGAAAACAATGGCCTCCAGGAGCAGTGGATTCATAGTGCTGCCACTGGAGCCCCACAACAACCCTGGAGGCAAAAAAGCAAAAGCAAAATGAATCAGCAAGTCTTTTCATCCGAACATCCGGACCCCTGCTGCTGTCCACACATGTACACTTCACAGGAAGCTGTTGACATGTTTGCAGCAGCATTCCTGGGAGGCCTGGGCCTCGTGGCAGGTGGCAGTTAGGTGTGCGCTGAGGGTGAGGTGGGTGAGGTGGGTGTGCAGTTAGGTGTGCGCTGAGGATGAGGTGGGTGAGGTGGGTGTGCAGTTAGGTGTGCGCTGAGGATGAGGGTGAGGTGGGTGGAGAGAGGCGGAGCACACAGCTTCCCCTCAAGGAGAAGTCAGGTGCAGCCTAACCCTGGAGGCTTAGGGAGGAAGCCTTGTCAGGATGCTTCTTCCGTTTCTGCTCCCGGAGGGACATGCTGCGACGGTCGTGCTCTCCTGGGTTCCATGTCTCATGAGGCACCAAGGCCATTTCATCCTGCAGTTAGCAGCTAGAAACACCGAGCCTCTGGGCGTTCATTTAAAGGACACCTGTGTGTCTCAGGTCCGATCAGTCTGCAGCAGCTGAGCTGTCAGCGTGCTACTGGGTGCCCATTCTGCTGGTGCTGGCCCCGGCTGTTTCGTCTTGACACGGGGCCATCCGTTTCCCCTCCAGGAAGGACTCCAGTGCACTCCACTTCCTGCCGGGATTCGAACCGCAGCTCAAAGTGCTGGGGAGAATTAGTGGGACTGCTTCTAAGCACAGTGTCCCCTCCAGAAGGCGTCTTTAGTTCTTTCCTAAGATTGGGCTTCCTGGTTAGCTCTGCCAATTGACTAGTCTAGAGCCTGGAAAAGACAGGCAGGGGGTCTTGGCAAGAATCGCAAAGGTGGATTCACAAACCCAGCCCGTCCGCATCAAACCACCGTCCTTGTGTAAGTGGCCCTCTGGTCTTTGCTGAAATGCCTTATGTTGGTCGAGCCTCCATGTGTCACCCAGCAGTGTGGTTGCCAGTGTGGCCGCCAGTGTGGCCTCCTTCTGTTCTCTGGAAGCAAAACAAACATCTTGACCCTCTGCCACATAGTTTCATCCCTAAATCCATGCAGTTGTTTTCCCAGAAACGGGTTTGGAGCAGCTAAAACGCTGAGGGAACCGGGATGGTGTCCTCTGGATGAGTAAGGCCACTGCCCCCACCCACCCACTCAGCCAGGTGTGGAGCCCAGAACAGACTGAGATGTTCGCAGGAAGGAGAACCCTCCTGAGGCAGGGTGGCACAGCTGTCAGTGCCCTGGGAGGTGGGAGCCGCTTGGCTGGGCCTTCACTGCCAGCTCTCAGGAGCCCACACCCCATGCCACCATCACTTCTACTGACCCTCAGTAAGCATGTCCCTCCCTTCCAGGGGACACCCCACTCCCACCCCTCACAGGCTCACAGCAGCCCCCCACATGGAGTCTCTTGGCTCAGATGTGTGACCAAGTTGGCTCCTGAGACAGACATTAGGGACCCAAAAGCACAGTCTTGATGGGGTGCAGACCCGGATCAGATTTCAAGGTGGCAGAAGATGCAAACTCCTCTTCAGGCGCTGTCACCTGACCGAAAGCAACTTCATCAGAGCCAGTAGTCCTGTTATGTAGAAAATGGAAGAGCTGGCGTGAGAGGCACTTGGTAGGAGCACAAGTGGCATCCTGTCTTCTCCCTGGGCCTCAGGCCTCACCAGGTGCCCTAGCTTGGGGCAGAAGTGGGAGGGGCTTCTTCATCTAGCTCTTGTTACCAGAACTTTGAAAGTGATGCGGAACCCCTTTCACGCTGCAGGCCTGGGACTTGCTTGGCTGTGTTTTGCACACAAGAACGGGTTTTTTAAAAAATGAGTCCAGCTGGACTGAGAAAGCTTCGCTGTTTGATCCCCTCAACACTGGGCCACCAAGAACCACGGTTTCTGGTTCTGTCTCACAAAACTCATCCGTGTTCTCTTCCAGAGAGCTGCGACAGAGATGGACTTAGACACAGGGACCGAACCTTGTCATGGGAATGTCTGGAGCATGGAGGATATTTGCCTGTGGAGAGGAAGTGCTCGCCGGCCGTCAAGACAGCAGAGCGTGGCTCTGAGGTTTGGGTCCATGTTTCCAAGTGTGTTCTTGACGTCTTCCCAGCTGGGCCATTATTTTTAATTCCTTGCTTCATTGAACAGTGGGATAAGCCAAGAGCAGGAAGCTTTCTGCAGAGAAGAGCCGAGGCCTTTGCGATGAACTGCTCGGCCTCCTCTGTGAATATTCAGTTCTCGCATGTAATTGTGTGCGCTGAAGTGAGGCTAGGCGGCCAGTGCACTTGGTTTCATCACAGTGACCCAGCTGTATTGGTTTTCAGTGTTAGAGCGTTTGTAGCGGGTGACTGGGAGAGTGACTTTGCAGACAGGTCTTAGAGGAGATTAGGAAGTTTCCAGATTCACATTGTCTCACTTGGAAACCAGCTTTCTACCAGCAGTTGAAACCATTCCTGGGTGAAATATGAGGAAACAATGCCTTTGAAAACAGCTGTATCTTTTCTCTTTAATGAGGAGAGTCATTTATGAAAGAAAGAAAGAAAGAAAGAAAGAAAGAAAGAAAGAGAAAGAAAGAAAGAAGGAAAGATAAATAGAAAAGAAAGGAAAAAAAGAACAAAACCTGAACCTCTGTTTAAATCCAAAGACTCAATTTCGTGGGTTATTTTTTTTTTATGAGATTCAGACATAGCCACAAAAGAAGACATTTTGTTGAAACCAAGAGGGTATTATTCCTAATACAGAAGGAACTATCTTGTTCAAATATTCTTTATACCAAAACATTTGCTGGCATTTTGTTTCTCTCCAAGTGTTATATTAATAGCATACAATGTTTGGGGTTTTTTTTTTTGTAAAATTTCCACTTGCATTAATGTTTCATTTTGATATGAAGATTTCATATCTTCACATTAAATGCATAGAAAGATAATGAACAGTTATGGTTGACTAGTTGAATCTTGTGCCTTTTGTTTTCAATAATATTTTGATGGGTCTAATTCTGGAGTTTTGGGGGGGGGCTGGTGGGAAAGAAGGTATTTCTCTTTCCATTGTCTTCAGAAGCTACATTGGACAAACAGACACAAACTCACTAAATTACGGCCTATAATCAGCATAGTTTCTCTCAACTCCTGGAAGCCACTGGGGACATGAACTTGATGACACAAAACATTAGGACCCAAGTGACTCATCTGTCAAGCCTGGTGAATATTTGTTACACGTGTATTTGTGTGTCTTTCAGAGATCCCGGGGTGAGAAACCTTGACGTAATACACAGGAATGAAAATCGGCATTCAGGAGTCCATACCACAAAGTACACTTCCCTACCTCAGGCATTTACAAGGACTTTCTCACAGGTAACCCAGAGGATCAGACACTGGTGAGCTGGAGTGAGAGGATAGGCCAACAGCCCAGACCTGTGTAGGACACACCCCCCCCCCCTGTAGTGACTTAATATTGACTTACAGAGTTATGAGATAACGGGTATAATTCCACACCATTCCCACCACCAGAGTTCTGTATCCCCAGTCCCTCCACTGGAAACTGCAGTAGTTCTCCCAAGGCCACAGATATGGGCTGACTTTATATCTCTCCCTATCTATCTGTCTATCTATCTATCTATAGATAGATATTTTTTCTATTTTTTGCCCATTTTTTCTGTGTTCCTGCCTTCACGTCTTTTTTTATTTACTTATTTTCCCTTTTGTTGCCCTTGTTGTTTTTTTATTGTTGTTGTAGTTGTTGTTGTTATTGAATTCCTCGTTGTTGGATAGGACAGAGAGAAATGGAGAGAGGAGGGGAAGACAGAGAGGGGGGAGAGAAAGACAGACACCTGCAGACCTGCTTCACCGCCTGTGAAGCGACTCCCCTGCAGGTGGGGAGCCGGGGTTCGAACCGGGATCCTTATGCCGGTCCTTGTGCTTTGCGCCACCTGCACCACTTCTTTTCTAAGTCATACCTACACCTCTTACTACTTCCAAGTGTCCTTCTGTTTTTTTCTCTCAGGTAAGAGAAACAATGCCTAGCTTCCTCTGGTGTTTTCCAGATTCTCTTCCCTTTCATTGATGCTATGAAAATTAAGATTCCTGGTGACAGATGCTTCTGATCCTGGTGGAACTGGGCTTCATAACCCTTTGGTCTTCTTTCCCTAACATTTACCCCCTTTGGGAGTATGGACTAAAATTCTTTAGGGGGAGCAGAAGGTGGGAGTTCTGGCTTCTGTGATTGCTTCTCCACTGCACGTGGTATTGGCAGGTGGAACCACACCCCCAGCCTGTCTCTGTCTTTCTCTAGTGGGGCAGAGCTCTGGGGAGGTGGAATTCTGGGGCACATGGGTGAGGTCGTCTGCCCAGGGAAGTCAGGAGCACCACAGGACTTGGATGCCATAAGTCCCAAAGGCTGCTGGTCCAGCCCCCAGCAGCAGAACAGAGCACAAGTCAACATGGAAATGTTTGAGCTGTAGAGACAGTTCTCCCAGCAGAGGGCATGTTTTGCCTTACATTCTGCCCAGGTTCAAGCCCTGGCACCACACGGGGGGGTGTTATGCCAAGTAGGAACCTCCAGTGCTGTGGTGTCTTCTCTCTCTCTCTCTCTCTCCAGCTCCACCAAGCAGGTGTCCTTCCCACAGGAAGCTTCCCTACTAGCCCCACCCTCAGTGTTCAGTGCCACCCCCCATCTCCCTCCCTGGACTGTACCCTGGGAGGGTCCATGCAGGCCGGGACCCTTCATCACCTTGTGTGCTGAAATGACAGGACTGTGCCCAGAGCCCACTTCACTCAGCGCCCAGAGGAGGGCTCGTGACAGTGACACAGGGCCGTGCCTTCCCGAAAGCCACCCTCCCAAATACAAGGTCAGCAGTGGTGGGGGGTTGGGGAAAAGGGCTTTGACAAGTGTTGACACAAGAAGGACACTTTTTTCTTTTTTTTTTCTTTTTAAATTTTTTATAAAAAGGAAACATTGACAAAACCATAGGATAAGAGGGGTACAACTCCATACAATTCCCACCACCAAAACTCCATATCCCATCCCCTCCCCTGATAGCTTTCCTATTCTTTATCCCTCTGGGAGTATGGACTCAAATCATGGTGGGATGCAGAAGGTGGAAGGTCTGGCTTCTGTAATTGCTTCCCCGCTGAACATGGGCGTTGACAGGTCAATCCATCCTCCCAGCCTGTCTCTCTCTTTCCCTAGTGGGGAAGGGCTCTGGGACAGAAGGTATGAAAAACGCCCAAAATGAGGATCTAAAATACCCTGCCACAGAGCTACAAAGCCTTTAAAAAAAAAAAAAAAAGATAAATAAGGGATATGATGGTTGTTGGGTCAGGCCCAGGCCTCACTTGGTCACAGGGCTCTGAAGCTGATGTTCTCACTCAGATACAGAGGGAGGGAGAGAGGGAGACACCACCGCAGCAAAAAGCTAACAGCTGGAGAACAAGACCAGTCTCTCAACTTCCTTATGGAAAACACACCAGTGAGCAAGCTGGCAGGATGCCAAGGGTTCGAGGAGGGCCACAGCAGGGATGCTGCTCTGTGATGCTCACTGCTCCAGTGCCACCTGCTAGGCCACCCTGTCACTGTCCCATTCACAAGACTTGCTTAGCTGAGCCACTGATACACTGGCCTCTCTGGCGCCTGCTGTGAATTCCCCCTGGTGTCTGAATGTGGCTGTGGACGTGGCTTCTGTGTACACACACACACACACGTGTGCAGATGCTTTAATACAACACAGCATGTTAGTGCAGACGCTTTAACACACCCCAAGCTCTGTTCAGCTCCAGTCTACATGGGACCATCTGCACACTGTGAAGAGACTGTACTGAAATGCCCCAAAAGTCGTATCCGTGTGCCCACTCCTTATGTCTTCCGGCTTCCACAGAGAGATTGCCCGACTCTGACTACACAAGATGAATAATTTAAGGGTCACCCTTCTTAGCAAGAGTGTAGTTTCTGAATCAACTTTACACACTTCTTTTAAATTAGAGCAACTGAGTACAAGATAGTCACCAGTAAGTTTTGAAAGGATGAGTGGGTGGATGGGTGGATGGCTGGATAAATGGGTGGATGGATGGATGGATGGATGGGTGGGTGGATGGATGGGTGGGTGGTTGGGTTGATAGGTGGGTCGGTAGATGGGTGAATTGGGTGGATGGAAGGGTGGATGTGTGGATGAGTCTGAAGCAGATTTTTCCTCTTTTTTTTGACACCTGCAGACCTGCTTCACCGCCCGTGAAGCAACCCCCTGCAGGTGGGGAGCTGGGGTTCAAACCAGGATCCTTACACCGGTCCTTGCGGTCCTTGCGCTTTGCTCCATGTGTGCTTAACCCGCTGTGCTACCGCCTGTTGTTAAAATTCCGGAGGCTCTTGCCGGGCTGGCTTGCTTCGCGGTGGTGAACAGAGACGCGGAGACAACGGCTGGGCAGGGAAGCTGTATTTCTTTATTCAGGAACAACGATTCATAAACTAAGACAAACTAATCACCAAACAGAACTCTGCTGTCTCTTTGCGGCAGCACAAGCACTCTCTCTTACTCTGTAACTCGGGAACTCTCCAACTCTGGAACTCTCTGACTCAGGAACTCAGGAACTCTGGCACTCTCGAACTCAGGAACCCTCTCCCGGGGTTCCTTGGGGCGGGGCCAAGCAGGCCCGCGAAATTAACAGGACTCATCCAATTCTCTTGGCGGGGGAGGGTTAGAACAAACCAATGTAAAGCATACGACAATTCCCCCTTTTCTTTTTAACTAAATGACTATAGTTAGTTTGTCTTAGTTTATGAATCGTTGTTCCTGAATAAAGAAATACAGCTTCCCTGCCCAGCCGTTGTCTCCGCGTCTGTTACCCGCCGTGAAGCAAGCCAGGCCGGCAAGAGCCTACAAATTTTAACAACAAATGGCGCCCACGTGGACCTGACCTGCACATCTCTCAGATAAGTAAAGACAATTTGGCTACCTATGCTCGATGGCCTTCTCTTCTGCTTGTGAAGAGATCTCCAAAGGCCTCTGCTCTTTCTTCACGAGACTGTTTTGCTGTTTCTGGAACATTTATCTCTGGACCACTCTGTGGTTTCCACTCGCTCGGGCGAACTCAGAACAGCCAGCGGGAATAGCCAGCGGGCGGGAGGCGAGGCGCGGAGCTGCTGTTTCCACCTGGTTAAACAGCCAGCCAGCCGGCTGCGCCCAGACAACCCCGTGCACTGCGCCCGCAGCCCTGCAGCCCGCAGGAAGCCTACGCCAGCACGCAAGAGCCTGATGCCTCCACGCTAGAGCCCGAGGCCAGCCCACAGGAGCCGGATCTCCACCGCGTGGCGCAGGGCACTGGACGCGTGATCGCTCCACACTGCTCGGCCACTGCGAACAGGGCAGCAGACATGGCAGGGCCATGGGGCAGGACCACGGCGGCCTATCATGGCCGCCACCCCTGGGCACCTAGGCCCACGCCTTCTACAAAGATGGCCTGCCTGCCCTCTTTCTATGAATTCTGGAACCATCCCAGGCCTCCCGGAACCCCGGACTCCCTGCCGAAACTGGGCACACGAGATCTCCAGCTGCTGGTCCGGTCTGAAGGCAGACAAGCTGGAGTACGCAAAGACTTGTGCAGAGATCGCAACCTGCAATTCCTAGAAGTGGAGCTGCTCGGGAATGGAGCTGCGCGGGAAGCCACCTCCGAATGGTGACCCCCCCCCAACCACTAAGACAGTACAGATTTAAATTCATGTTTAAAATGACATGTCTTCGTAACAAAGGTTTCTCTCCTTGTGTATTAATGACCATGTTTATGTGTATGTTTAAAGTTTGATAAACAGTAGCTTTAAGGCTAAATTCTTACTAGTCAAAGTTAAATGAAAAAGGTTTTCAATGTAATTCTCATAAAGATAAAATTAACTTACATTTAAAGTCTAAGGTAAAAATTAGTTAACAATCAATATATTTTAACTAAGTTAGTCTAAACAAAAGGTTAAATAGACTTGTTGATATGTAAAACACTACCTTCTCTATTAGAAATGGTAGATCGCACAATGGCTATGCTAATTATTCTCATGCCTGAGGTTTCCTCTCCGGCCCACACCTAGGGTGTGTCTCCATCTTGAATGGGTGTAACTAAAGGTTAAAAGACGTTGTTGATATGTAAAAGTCTCAAATTCCTTCTCTATTAGAAACGTTGGATCGTGCAGTAGATATGCTAATAACAAGTTTTGTTTCATAGTAAGTAAGTTGCAGCCAGCTGCCTGTGGGACTCTAGGCCGTTCCCCGCCCCCATGCAATTGCCCGTCGAGGCAAGTAGCCCCCCAGAGGCAAGAAATGTTTTTTTTTTTTTTCAGATATGGCCCCCTCAGGCCTTCCCTTGGCAACATGCTGGTTTTTGTTATATATGTTTCTGTTCACCCCACACCCTTGATACTATAGTCATTTAGTTAAAAAGAAAAGGGGGAATTGTCGTATGCTTTACATTGGTTTGTTCTAGCCCTCCCCCCGCCAAGAGAATTGGATCAGGCCTGCTAATTTCGTGGGCCCACTTGGCCCTGCCCCAAAGGAACCCCGGGAGAGGGTTCCTGAGTTCGAGAGTGCCAGAGTTCCTGAGTTCCTGAGTTCGAGAGTTTCAGGGTTACAGAGTAAGAGAGAGTGCCAGAGAGACAGAGTTCCTGAGTTCCTGAGTTCGAGAGTTTCAGGGTTACAGAGTAAGAGAGAGTGCCAGAGAGACAGAGTTCCTGGGTTCCTGAGTTCCAGAGAAAAAGAGAGAGTGCTTGCGCCGCCGCAAAGAGACAGCAGAGTTTTGTTTGGTGATTAGTTTGTGTTAGTTTATGAATCGTTGTTCCTGAATAAAGAAATACAGCTTCCCTGCCCAGCCGTTGTCTCCGCGTCTCTGTTACCCGCCGTGAAGCTAGCCCGCCCTGCAAGAGCTTCCGAAATTTTAACAACAACCGCCCAACTCCCCCTTTTTATTTCTTTATTGGTGGATTAAGGGTTTACAGTTGACAGTAATAGAGTAGGTTGTACATGTGTAACATTTCTCAGTTTTCCACATAATAACTCAACCTCCACTAGGTCCTCCTCTGCCATCATGTTCCAGGGCCTGATCCCTCCCCAGAGTCCCTGACTTCAGTGCAGTACACCAAGAGACTTTCCCTTGCTGACAGATGGAAATTCAAAGTTAAGGGTTCCTTCCCCAGCCATGGCTACCACACTTCTCACACACAAAGGCCAAGAGACTGCTTGGCCACCTTCGGGTCTGTTTTGCAAACTCATACCTCAGTTCTCTGTGTTCTACCTGTGAATGAAACCCCATCAGGGCTTGTCTTTCACCTCTTCCCTCCCTTCACTGAGCATTCTTGCCTCCAACAGTTCTTTACAGTTCTTCAGGAAACTGAAGCCGGCTGGCCCAGCAGGGCGGTGTCCAGCAGGGAAGCTGCCAGAATACCCCCAGGCCAGGCACAAAGCCCCAGCCCACTTCAAGGTCAGGCCATGGCAGAGGGAACTCCACGCCCCATGAGGCCTGGATTCAAATCCAGCACCGGACTGTCAGGGCATCCCAGCTGCTGCCTCCTGCTGTATGGGCCCAGCCCAGCAGGTCAGAGTTGAAGCCTGGCTGCCACCTATCCCCAACCTTACATGCCTCAGATCCCCTCCCTAAGGTGGACTCACTGCACAAGAGGCAGCTTTAACCCCAGCAGCAGCCTGTGCAGGGGTACATGGCGGAAGTCTGGGGGCTTCCCCTGCCAAGCTCCTCGTGGTGAATCACGGGCTTCCTTCTGGTTGTTCTCACACTGAGCCCTCTCTGAACCCCCAGTGTGTTTCAGGCCCAGGCTATGGAGTCCACCTTCACAGGAGACGGGGGCTCTTACTGCCGGGCTAGCATGAGGGTGTTTCTTCCCGGGCACGTGCTCTCTGGGTTGGAGAGAACTCGACCAGAGCCAGCCTGGGCTGCTGCTCACTCAGCCACGCGGGAGAGAGACCAGGAGCTCGTGGCGGAGTGGGAACGCAATGCGTCTTTATTGATCAGAGACAACGCTTTTATATATTTAGAACCGGAAGTGGCAAGTCAGAAAAGGAGATGGCTAGGAAAGGGGATGGAGAAAAGGAAAGAGCTGGAAGGTAGAAAGCTTCTGTAGCAACGGTGGCTAGGGTTTTAACTGGCGGAATGTACCCTGCAGGCAAGGTGGGTCTCCAGGTAGAAAGAAGACAGATCAAGCAAAACAATGATTATGTAACTAGACCATACATAGTGTCAGCAATGGAGGATGGAGCAGTGGGCTGCCCGACACTTACCTGTTAGTGCATCTCACTGGGTGTGGGTAGGCCTGGAGAACAGGTGGGCAGTGCCCCCACACTGTCTCTTCATTCTCCTGGGGCTCCTCTCCTACAGGTGACTGGGGGCCCTGCCCGCACAGTGCCCAGCCACTGGGCTGCCCCTGGCTTGACAGTGGGCTCTCAGGAGCCCCCCTGCTCCTATCAGCCCCCACCTGCCTGGTCTACATCTCATGGGCTCCATGAAACCCCAAGGGCAGAAGGCTGGGCTAGAGGTACCCTCTAGCTGAAGGAAGTCTGAGGGGCAGCCATGGGGACATCCCAAAACCTCATCAGTGGTGCCATCAGGCTGGTAGTGCCCCCTCCCCAGCCTGAGATGTCCCCCTCCCTCATACTGCAGCTGTAGTTGGGAGCACAGGGGTCCTGCCCCCTCCCCAGCGTGGGGGCCTTTCGTCCAGGACAGGCTGGAGCCAGGCCCTGATATGAGAAGCAGCTGGGGCCACAGGCTTTACACCTGCTCTGGTTTCACCCTGCTGGGGCTGGGGATTAGCAGGAAGGGAAGGCAGAGCAGATGCTACCCCCCCACCCCCACCCAGCTCTGCTTCCTGGGGCCCAGCCCTCAGCCTGCCTGCTCCCCCTCCAGCCTGCCCAGGTCCCAGCTGCTGGGTGCCCACGTGGACACGCAGGAAACACACGGTCGTTCAGAGGCTTCCTTCCACCTGAGGACCTGCTAACAGCACCAGGGAACAGTCCCCAGAGCCCACCTGGCCATGCCTAGACCCCTGGCTTTGAGGCTATTCAGACTCAAGGAAACATGTCCCAGAGGCTGAACTACACACCAGCTTCCCAAGGCAGATGGAGTCAAAGAAAATTAAGTGTGAACAGAAGGGACAATTAGCTAGTTGGGAGATGGAACTGGAGAAACTACTCAACTCAGTGTAAAGGAAAAAGAAGAAAAAGAAATTAATTACACAGAGAACTTTCGGAGAGGTTCTAGCATACATATAATAGGAGTTCCAGAGAGCTGATAAAAGACAGTGGGAGATGGGACCGGGCGGTGACGCAGCTGGTTAAGCTTACATGGTACGTTGCCAAAGGACCCACTTCCCACCCACAGAGGGACACTTCTCTCTCCCTCTCTTTCTTGTTGTTTGCTTGCTTTTTGTTTGTTTTTGAGAATGTTCCCAATCTGACAGGAGATATGAATCCTTTCCCCTCCTCTCTCCATTTCTCTCTGTCCTATCTAATAATGATGATGTCAATCACAATAATAACTACAACAATGAAAAACAACAAGGGCAACCAAAGGGAAAATAAGTAAATCTGAAAAAAAAAATGATGGTGTGTTTACACTGGGATGTGCTGTAGTAAGTGTGGCTGGGACCCCTTCGTCTCCCAGAGGGCCTTTCTGTTCCCGGGTCAAACATGACAGTGGTAGCAACAGCGAGATCTTTCTTCACTTTTTTGTTTTGTTTTGTTTGTTTGTTTGTTTCCAAATTATTTTCTGGAGATGGTCTGTAGCCATGTCAAACGGGTGAAGACAAGAGCCAACGACCAAGGGACTAGTTCCAGGTCAGCTTGCTTGTCAGTAGAGAGAACCGTAAACTCCTGGTCTCCTCAACCTGGACCCTTCCTACCTTGATCTCCTCAGAGGACGTGTCTCTGAAACCTAGTCCCAACCAGAGACACGGGAGCACTTTGGAGACTGCTGCACGGGGGCTGGAAGGAGAAGGTTTCCCGGCACGTGGAGGGGCCCGGACAGCAGGCTCTTCCTTTCATTCTAAGTGATTGGAGATGCCTCCTGCCTCAGCTGAAAAGTGGGGGAAGGGCCCTGGGGACTGAGCAGGCCAAGCATCCGTAGTGACTTCATGGGCCTGGCTGTTGTGTCCAGCGTCTCGCTGATGTTCACGTGGGTTTGACATTCTAGAGTGAGTTTTAGCGGTGTATCCATTCTTGGCTGTGTCTCTCCTGAGTGCCAGGGTTGGCTGTCCTGACAGAGGCAACTGACAAGTGGGCCGGAATTGGGGAACAGCTAAACCGAGAGTCAGCCATTTAGCTCTTGCTCTCCCTGGTCTCCCAGAGATCTGAGGGTGGATCAGGGAGGAAATGCAAGGACAGTGGGCAGGAGGAGTCGGCTATTACACATGCCTCAAGTTCTGGCTCCGTCCATCACATGGCTTCCGGGCCTTGTTCTCTTCACAAAGAGGCTGTTTCTAGCCAGGGGCAGCATGTGTGTGTGTGTGTGTGTGTGTGTGTGTGTGTGTGTGTGTGTGTGTGTGTTGGATCCAGGGCTGTTTGCAATTTTCAAAAGTGATTCAGAGAAGAAAGACTTCAAACTCGTGGGGCTAGGTGGTGGTGCACCTGGTTGAACACACATGTCACAATGCATAAGGACCAGGGTTCAAGCCCCTGGTCCCCACCTGCAGGGGAAAAGCTTTGAGGATGGTGAAGCAGCATTTCAGGTGTCTCTCTGTTTCTCTGTCTTGATTTCTGGCTGTCTCTATCCATTGAATAAAGATACATTTTTATAAAATTAAAAAAATACCCTTCAAACTCACTGTTGAGTTGGACACTGAATAGCTTGTGTTTTCTCAGGGGAACATGAAAGTGGTTGTGATCTTTCTAGTTTATTTGGTTTACTTGTGATTTAGTATTGATTTACAAAAAAAAAAAAAATCATCAGATAATAGGGGTATTATTTCACACTGTTCCCACTACCAGAGTTCTGTGTCCATCCCCCTGAGTGGAAACAGAAATAGTTCTGCCCAGGCCATAGATAGAGATTTGCTGTCAACTGTCTCTCTCTCTCTCTCTTCTACAGTCCCACTGTCACTTTCTTCCTATGTCACCCCACACCTATTGCTACTTCTGAGCGCCCTCTTTTCTCTCAGATAAGCAACACAGTGCCTGGCTGCCTCTGGTGTTTTCCAGACCCACTTCCTTTTCAGTGGTGGTATAAAAATATAGATTCCTGGTGACAAATGTTTCAGGTCCCGGTAGAACTGGAGTTCAGAGCCCTCTGGTCATTTTCCCCTAACATTGCTCCCCCACTGGGAGTAGGGACCCAAATTCTTTATGGGGAGCAGAAGGTGGGAGTTCTGGCTTCTGTCATTGCTTCTCCACTGGACATGGGCCAATGTTGGCAGGTGGATCCAAACCCCCAGCTTGTTTCTATCTTTACCTCATAGGGTAGGAATTGTGAACTTTTTAAAAATTTATTATTTATTTTCCCTTTTGTTGCCCTTGTTTTATTGTTGTAGTTATTACTATTGTTATTGATGTCGTTGTTGTTGGATAAGACAGAAATGGAGAGAGGAGAGGAAAACAGAGAGGGGGAGAGAAAGACAGACACCTGCAGACCTGCTTCACCACCTGTGAAGCGACTCCCCTGCAGCTGGGGGCTCGAACGGGGATCCTTAGGCCGCTCCTTGAGTTTTGCGCCACGTGCACTTAACCCGCTGAACTACCGCCCGACTCCCAATTATGAACTTTTCATGTTGGTTCAAAAATGAGAATATCTGTAAAGAGGGTGGTGCACCTGGTTAAATGCACATAATGCTATGCTCAAGGATCCAGGTTCAAGCCCCCACTCCCCACCTGCAGAGGAGACACTTCTGATTCACAAAGTAGGTGGGCAGGTGTCTTTCTTGTTGTCTCCCTCTCTACCTCTCCCCCCTCTCATTTCCTCTCTGTCCTGTCAAATTAAGTAGGGGGAAAAAACAACAACAACAAAGACAAAAGAAAAAGTGGCCACTGGGAGTGGTGGATTGGTGATGCCGGCACCAAGCCCCAGAGATAACCCTGGCACACACACACACTCAAACACACACACACTCACACATTCACACACACACTCACACATTCACACACACACTCACACATTCACACACACACTCAGGCACCCACACACACACTCACACATTCACACACACACTCACACACACACTCAGGCACCCACACACACTCACACACACACTCACACATTCACACACACATTCACACACACACTCACACACACATTCACACACACACTCACACACACACACACTCAGGCACCCACACACACTCACACACACACTCACACACAGTCACACACACACTCACACACACATACACACACTCACTCACACTCACACACTCACACACACACTCACACACATTCACACACAGGCACACACACTCACACATACACACTCACACACACACTCACACACACACTCACACATACACACAGGCACACACACACTCATACATACACATACACACACACAGGCACACACACACACTCACACATTCACACACACAGGCACACACACACACTCACACACACTTATATTCACACACACACTCACACACACACACTCAAACTCACTCACACACTCAAACTCACACACTCTCACACACACTCAAACTCACACACACTCAAACTCACACATTCTCACACACACTCAAACTCATACACACACACACTCACACACACACTCAAACTCACACTCACACACACTCAAACTCACTCACACACACACACATACACACACGCACACACTCTCACACACACACTCACTCATGCACACTCACACACACACACAAGCACACACACATACACACAGTCATACTCACACACATACACACTCACACACACACATACTCACACACACAGTCACACACATACACACACACAAGCACACACACATACACACAGTCATACTCACATACACACTCACACACACACATACACACACAGTCACACACACACACACACACACACATTTTTATTCCTTCACAACTCAGCAGCAGTGGCAGGAGCTCTGACTGGCTGCACTTAAGGAAAAGTCCTCCTAAGCCAGAGCTGGGAAGTTAAAGCATCTTGACGCGTTGGGTCTCTGTATGGTCAGGCCATATTAGCTCCCAGACTCAGGGGCATCCCTCAGACAGGAAAGGTCCCCAGAGGTGGATGCAGTAAGGACTTGCTTACACATGGACAGCCCAGCCCCCAGGCCTGAGCTCTGTTCACAGGGCCCCCAGATCTCTAGCCCAACCCCTCCCTGTAGGGCCTGCTGCCAGGACTGGGGACGTCTGGTAAGGCTGCCTGGGTTAGACTGTCTGGGCCTTGGCAGAAAAGTGACAGCAGAGGAAGAGGAGGGAGTCAGGGCAGAATCTGGCTCAGCCCACCCGTCTCCCTCCGGCTTGCCGTTAAGATCTGTCTACGTGCCTTCCTATGTGTGCCACACTTCCTTCCGTGGGCCTGGTGGTTCTATTTTTGCTGGACAAGTGCAGCCAAATCAAACAGATTTATCTGCTTCTCTGAGCCTGTAATCACCGTCTGTCTTCTTGCTCCAAGCTCTCCCCTCTCCCAGAGTCTTCCTAATCTGAGCATCTCCTGAGATAGCGCAAGAGCATGGCGGGGGGTGGGGGGGCAGGGGCTTGAGAGGGAGAAGGGCTCAGCTGGGCCTTGGAAACAGATTTATTTTGCCTCCTAGAGTTGAAATGTGTGTCCTGGGTTCTCTCTTAGAGAACACTTATGTCTAGGATTAATTTACAACTCGATCCCAGACAAAAAATCAGCTGCTATGTAGTCTCTCCTCACGTACCTCCTCCGCCTGGCCCAAGGTGTGCTTTCCTGGGGGCTCTGCGGGCCCATTTTCTCAGCTTCATCATCTCTGAGTTGCCTTGTGAGGACTCTCTCCACAGTTCTGTCCTCCAAATGGCACTCCATATCCATAGCCCACCTGTCCTCCAGCAACTGCCTCCTTCACAAACAGTCGCCCATCCCCACCCCTTAATTTGCTGGCCCCGTTATGATGCTTGACAGATGTGTGGGTTTCAACAAGGAAGTCAGGTGGAGTCATGGTATCATCTGAAACTTGGTACCTGAAAGGCAGTATGGTATAAAGCAGGACGACGTTTTTTAATAAAGGGGAACCAAAAAGTAGGAATAGAGCAGATGAGAATAGGGATTTTTATTTTTAGGGTGGTTAGAAGCTGGGAAGTCTATTTTAGGTGTGTTCCTAGGGGACCATGACTTTAGTAATTTTTGCTTGAGCTTGGTAGCTAGCATGCAGATAGACTAAAAATATTGTCTGGGAAGATGATGTTCAGGGTTGAGAGTAGGATTAGAAAGTTGGATTAGGTTCTACTTGTGTTTTTGTTTCTGATCTTGTTTTTCAACTTCTGCCTGAGAGTGAGATCATCCCATATTCATCCTTCTGTTTCTGACTTATTTCACATAACATGAATTTTTCAAGGTCCATCCAAGATCGGCTGAAAACGGTGAAGTCACCACCATTTTTAACAGCTGAGTAGTATTCCATTGTGTATATATACCACAACTTTCTCAGCCACTCATCTGTGGTTGGACACCTGGGTTACTTCCAGGTTTTGACTATTACAAATCGTGCTGCTATGAACATAGGATGGACCTTGAAAAATTCATGTTAAATGAAATAAGTCAGAAACAGAAGGAGGAATATGGGATGATCTCACTCTCAGGCAGAAGTTGAAAGACAAGATCAGAAAAGAAAACACAAGTAGAACCTGAGATGTAGTTGGCATATTGCACCAAAGTAAAAGACTCTGGCGTGAATGGGTGGGGAGAATACAGGTCCATGAAGGATGATAAATGACATAGTGGGGGTTGTATTGTTAAATGGGAAACTGGGGAATGTTATGCATGAACAAACTATTGTATTTACTGTTGAATGTAAAACATTAATTCCCCAATAAAGAAAATAAATTTTAAAAAAAAGTTGGATTAGGCAGAGAGTAGCTCCCAACCTTGAAGAAAATATATAAATACAGTTAATTAACTGTTTACCATATCAATCTGATCCAGGGCCCATGTCTATTCCTATTTAGCACAGGAGCCTGTGTGACCTCTGAGTCCCTGTCAGTCTGAGCTCACAGTCCATGGTCACAGCTGGGAACATTCTAGGCTGCTCTCATTTCAGGACCCATCTTCCTCGAGGGGCAGAGGAGGCTGACGGGCCTCCCTGCAGAGAGTGGGGAATCCCCCCATGGCTGCTTGATAGTGAGGGTGAGGAGGAGGACTCTTCCTTCCCCCAGTTATAGGTAGGATCCTAAGACCGTGTTGCCAGTTAGCTGTGTCTACTCTGAAGTCTTTCTGGTGTCACCGCATACCTGTCTTCATGGCCTGTGACTTTATTTTGCATTCCGTCTCCTATGTTTTGATGGATGTCTCTATGACCTGTAGGAACACTGCTTTCCCAGTGAGAGCATGCCATGCTTGGACCCTAGCTTGTCTGCTGGTGTTTTTAGCTTATGTGTGAGTGATAGTCAGCCCCAAGGCCAAAATCGTTCTCCTAAGAGAGTGTGGAGACTGTTCACTGTGAAGAGACAGGAAGCCTTGTGCCGGTAAGTAAGATTTTGTGGGGCCAGGTGGTGGTGCACCTGGTTAAGTGCTCACATTACAGTGCTCAAGGAACTGGGGTTCAAGTCCCTGGTCTCCACCTGCAGGGGGAAAGCTTCACAAATGGTGAAGCAGGGCTTCAAGTGTCTCTCTGTCTCTCTCCCACTCTATCTCCCCCTGTCCCTCTCAATTTCTCTCTGTCTCTATCCAATAATTAATTAATTAATTAATAAGTAGGGTTTGGTTTTTTTTTTGCCTTCTTTGCTATAAGCCTCCTATTTTTGTTTTGGACATGGTCCTCAGTTTCCAACTTTGGGCCTCTTAGGCCAATAGGGCTTCAAACATATTTCTCTTTTACATAAGTGGCAAAAAATAAATAAAAAGTCCAAGAAGTCCTTATCACGGCTTTCCATGCCCTCAGGGGGTCATTCCACATGGAATAGGAATGATAGTCTCAGGGACCATAGTCTTGGGAAATGAGAGCAGGTTTAAGAGTGACAGAACATGAGGGAAGGGGCCATGTCATCAGTTCAGAGGATGGAGCCCTTGGGAACAGCCCAGGCCATCTCCTGTCTCTGGAGGGGAGATACTGGAAGCTGGGCAGGAGTCAAGGTCCCATGAAGCAGTCACTGACTTGTTTTATTTTTTCTTTCTTTCTTTTTTTTTTTTTTTTGCCTCCAAGCTATTGCTGGAGCTTGGTGGCAGCACTACGAATCTGCTCCTGGTGGCCACCCCCCCCCATTGTATTGGATAGGACAGAGAGAAACTGAGAGGGGAGGGGAAGATAGAGCCGAGTTAACTCACAGCACATTGGGAAATAAAAGCCAGTGAGGGCACTCCACTGGAGGGAGGTGAAGCAGCTGTGTTTGACCCCACATGCTCCTGACTCCCTAACCTGAGACGTACTTGGTGTGGGTTTGCCAGGTCCTGCCAACATGGGGCTGTGTGTCTGAGACAGCTCGGACTTTCCTCTCAGCAGAAAGACAAGAGGAAAAGGAAGGCGTTGTGACTGCTGTGTACATGGGGAAGTGGGTTCAAAACAGAATGCAGACCCAAGTCTAAATATACCACTTGCTGACTCACTGCCCAGCCCTGCCCTGGACCAAGCTGTCCAGTAGACAGGGACACACACACGGAGGGGTGGGCTGGTGTTTACAGTCAGCTCTCAAAGTTTTCAGTTCTGGGATCAGGACTCTGAGTTGAACTGGTGTTATTTTCTGTGTCACCATGTCCTGGACCCTCACCTTTAGAGCACGTACTTGGCAGCAGGAAGGGAGATGCAGACAGGTCCCTTCCCCCAGCCCCCACTGTGGAATAGAGACGGTGGCTCTGACTCTTTGGCAGATGGACCTGACAGAAGACTTCTGGTCAGTCCTTGGCTGAGCCCAGGGAGCAAAGACATCTGCAGTTACACTGTGGTTTCTGCCAGGATTTAACAGTTTGCTTGTGACATTTATTAAAAATCTGACATCACGGGAGTCGGGTGGTAGCACAGCAATGAGTTAAGTGCACGTGGCGTGAAGCACAAGGACCGGTGTAAGGATCCCAGTTTGAGCCCCTGGCTCCCCACCTGCAGGGGAGTCGCTTCACAGGCGGTGAAGCAGGTCTGCAGGTGTCTGTCTTTCTCTCCCCCTCTCTGTCTTCCCCTCCTCTCTCCATTTCTCTCAGTCCTATCTAACAGTGATGACATCAATAACAACAACAAGAGTAACTACAAGAACAATAAAAAAACAAGGAAGGGCAACAAAAGGGAAAATAAATAAACAAATATTTAAAAAAATTTTTTTTAATCTGACACCACATCGTCTCCAAATCCTGCCATCCTCCCGTCCATGCTGATGGGGCCTCTACTTGGCACTGGCAGGTGTGAGGGGCTGAGAGAGAGACTGAGCCTCTGCTGGCCCTCTCTTCAAACTCCCTTTGACCTGGTCTCATCTCTCGCCCGGTGGTGGAATACTCTATTCCTCTTCTTCTTTGCCTCCAGGGTTATTGCTGGGGGTTCGGTGCCAATACTATGAATCCACTGCTCCTGGCAGCCATCTTTTCCATTTTATTGGACAGGACAGAGAGAAATTGAGAGAGGAAGGGGGAGAGAGAGGGAGAGAGAGAGAGAGACACCTGCCAGACCTGCTTCACCACTTGTGAAGCTTACCCACCTGCAGGTGGAGAGCCAGAGGCTCGAACCCAGATCCTTGTGTGGGGTCCTTTAGGCATAGTATTATGTGCTTAACCGGGTGTACCACCACCCCACACCCTACATTCCTCTTCTCTCTGGGATTCCTAGTAGACCTCCGGCCTTCCCTGTCACCCCCTTCTCCCCCCACACAGCTAGCATCCATGGTCACGCTCAAGACGCTGCCAAGGTTTCCTCATGCACAAAGCTCCTTCCTGTAGCCCACCAGGTCCCTTCTGTGACACACCGAGAGCCACACTGGCCTCTTTGGGTTTCCCTCAAGCAGAAAGAGCAAGAGAGTGAAAGAGATCACAGCACTGAGATGTCCTATGTGTCCACGTTGCACTGTGCCCCCAAGGGAGAGATGCTGTGCTCTCTGCTCATGCCTGACATTGGCCAGGCCCCACTCGCCTCAGATCTCCCGGGTGCTTGGGACTCTGTGCTCATGTCCCTCACCAGCTTGGTGACCTCCTCCTCCTCCTCCTCCTCCACCTCCTCCTCCTTCTCCTCCTCCTCCTCCTCCTCCTTCTCCTCCTCCTTCTTCCTCTTCTTCCTCTTCTTCTTCCTCTCCTTCTTCCTCTCCTCCTCCCTCCTTCTTCCTCTTCTCCTTCTACTCCTCCTCCTCCTTCTCCTCCTCCTTCTTTTTCTTCTTCTCTTCTTCTTCCTCTCCTTCTTCCTCTCCTCCTCCTCCTTCTTCCTCTTCTCCTTCTCCTCCTCCTCCTCCTCCTCCTCCTCCTTCTTCTTCTTCT